>NW_024871301.1:5000-102500 GCF_019054845.1 Dipodomys spectabilis | reverse complement strand
TCAGAACCTGGGTTGCTGGGGGTCAGTCAGGAGCGCAGATTTTCTTGCCTGTGTAAGGGGGGGCTGTGGACCCGGGTCTCCTGTGGGGAGCACATGGACGCTAGGTGGACATGGACCTCGTTTGTCCTAAGTTTGGCGTGCCCTGGGTGCTCCCCGCGCTCCCAGGCTCGGGGTGAGGCCCCCTGCGCGAGGGGGCTCCACCGGGGAAGCCGGGCTCCTATCACGCAGGGCGTCCCGAAAGCAGCCGCTCACCTCCTCCTGCCAGCCGGGGCGTCCGGGTTAGAAGGACGCTAGTGTTCCCACGGGAAAAGCGTCCAGACGAGGTGGCCTCCCAGCACACAGGAGGCCAAGGCGGGAGGATCACAGTTGGAGGCCAGTCTGAACTAGATCGTGAGTCTCTAGCTCACATCAACCAAGCCCCCCAAGGCCCGCACCAGGCCCTGGGTTCACCCTAGGACTTCCCAGCGAGGAAGCCCTGTGGGCTAACCAATGAGAAGGGTAACCACCACTTAGAGGGCTCACTGCGTCCGACGCTGGGCCGATCCCTCTCTATTATCCACCTCAGAGGACTTTTATAGAGTCACAGCAAAGGAAGGGAGAACCGGAGAGGGAAGGAGCCATTGCGGCAGACACCGGTGTGTCTGACCCTGTTAGGTCGTACGCAGACGGCCCTGACACCAGCACTCAGCGGGCACTTGCTGCGGGCCGGCCTGGCGCCACGCATGGAGATGTGCTTCCACGTCTCCCACGGTCAACGGATGTCGGCGTACCCTATCCGGGGAGAGAGAGCCCCCGGAGCAGAGAGGCAAGAGGCCTGCCCAGGGCAGCCTGCTCCCTTTTCACAGGAGGAAAAGGAAATACTCATGATTAACCAGAGGCCTCGAAGCATCAGGGAGCAAAGGCACGGGACGCCTCCCGGATGCCACTAGGCCAGTAGGCCTGGACAGAGGCTCACAGGGGATGGGCGGGGCTGGTCAGGTGATGGGTGGAGCTGGCAGTGGTAGGCGGGGCTGGCTGGGTGGTGGGTGGGGCTGGCAGTGGTAGGTGGGGCTGGCTGGGTGGTGGGTGGGGCTGGCAGTGGTAGGTGGGGCTGGCTGGGTGGTGGGTGGGGCTGGCAGTGGTAGGCGGGGCTGGCTGGGTGGTAGGTGGGGCTGTCAGTGGTAGGCGGGGCTGGTCAGGTGATGGGTGGAGCTGGCAGTGGTAGGCGGGGCTGGCTGGGTGGTGGGTGGGGCTGGCTAGGTGGTGGGTGGGGCTGGCAGTGGTAGGCGGGGCTGGCTGGGTGGTGGGTGGAGCTGGCAGTGGTAGGCGGGGCTGGCTGGGTGGTGGGTGGGGCTGGCAGTGGTAGGCGGGGCTGGCTGGGTGGTGGGTGGGGCTGGCAGTGGTAGGTGGGGCTGGCTGGGTGGTGGGTGGGGCTGGCTAGGTGGTAGGCGGGGCTGGCAGTGGTAGGCGGGGCTGGCTGGGTGGTGGGTGGAGCTGGCAGTGGTAGGCGGGGCTGGCTGGGTGGTGGGTGGGGCTGGCAGTGGTAGGCGGGGCTGGCTGGGTGGTGGGTGGGGCTGGCAGTGGTAGGCGGGGCTGGCTGGGTGGTGGGTGGGGCTGGCAGTGGTAGGCGGGGCTGGCTGGGTGGTGGGTGGGGCTGGCAGTGGTAGGCGGGGCTGGCTGGGTGGTGGGTGGGGCTAGCTGGCCACCCAGCAGTAGTTCAGCCAGGGCAGGTAGAAGCTCAGATGCACCGGCAGAACTGGACAATTGGTAGCCATATCCATGGAACAGGGAGGAGCTCCTGTGGCCCCTCCGTTTTGCCCATCCCTCAGGGACCTGCCTGGCAGGAAGGAAGCTGGGTGGCCACAGCCATGCTGGAAACCTCCTCGTCCCTCCCAGGTCACAGTTGGCTTTCTTCAGCTGCACTGTAATGTTAGACAGAGCTTGCTGTACCCCCTCCAGCCTCCTGCTCTCCCCCTCTCTCTTTCTCCTCTCTGATCTATTTATCTGCCTACTAGCTACAAATCTACCTACCTATGTATGTATCTAAATATCTGTCCACCTATCTGGTACATCATTCATCTGTATATCTATTCTATCTATCTATCTACCTATCATCTATCTATCTCATCTATCATCTTTCTGAGTGTTATCTCTCTGTACATCTGTGTATCCCTGCTGGCTGCAGTCTTTCTGCCATCTACCTGTTATCTGTCATCTATATCTTTCATCTGTCTAATCTACCCACCATCCACCTATTATCTATCTTCTGCTGCACCGAAGGTCTGTATCATCTATCTGTCTCTGCATTTATCATCTATCAGTCATCAATCTCACCCCATTTCCCAGTTTCTCAGCTGTGGGCGGTGGGCCCCTGCAGGGGACTTTAGCAGCCGGGGGTTTTGGGTGAGGAGGGGTTGTTCCTCATTTATGGGGTGCTGGTTAACCTCGAATGTCCCCAGAGGGAGAGTGATGTGGCGGAGGGGTGGCTCCCACCACAGCTAAGGAACCGAGCATGTAGAGAAAGACATAGGACAGCACGCGGCTGGTGTCGTGGGCTTTCAGAGAGCCGTGGCAGCCTTCGTGGCCAGACACCCTCTGGGAATATTTCAGAGCACGTAGATGATGGAGAGCGATTACACCAAGAATGGGAAAGGGCATCTGAGATCTATAACAGAAAATACATCTCATCTTATACTTTGATTAATTTAATTGATCGGGGGTGGCCGCCGGGGGAGCTGTGTTGGAACCGTTCTAAGGCCAAGTCTTAGCTCAGCAGGAAAGTGCGGTGATCGATTGGTGATGTCTGCCAACAAGGGGCGGGGGTGGCGGTGGTGAGCTGAGAAAGCACTGCCCTACTTGGAGAGGTGGGAACAGGACGTGGGGTGGGGGCGGTGGCTCTACACGTTCACAAGGAGAGAGGCTTGAGGGCTGGACCCGGAGGAACCAACGGGGCACGGCAAGACCTGGCTCCAGTGTGGGGCCTGCCCTGTCCACCAAGCCTAGAGCCCCGGGGAAGGCACCGGAAGCCCTGGCTCCAGTGTGGGGCCTGCCCTGCCCACCAAGCCTAGAGCCCCTGAGAGGGCACCGGAAGCCCTGGCTCTTCCTTCCCGTAAAGGGAGGACCACTTCACCTGCAGAGGAAAGGCTTCCAGAACCTTCCCACTGCAAAGCTGATCCCAGTCATAGGAGAGAAATCCCAGGAAGCTGAGCTCAGATCTGCGTGCGAACAAAGGCCTCATGTTCATGACCATCTGCAAGGCCCCTCAGGGAGACCTTCCCTCCCCTTGTCCCGGGTCCTGGAAACAGAACGGGGGGGGGGTAAGCAGGCCGAGGGCCCTCCCTCCAGGGCCCCCGTGCCAGCACCCCCCCCCACGGCCAGGACGCTGCCCTGCAGGCTCCCTGTTCCATTCCCCCTCTGCACCCCGCAGTCCGCAGTCCGCTTCCTTCTATGGCTGTCTCCCCACGGCTCTGGGGATGGAACCGCGCTGATTCACTGGGTTTCCGTCTCTCTGTTCTTTCCTCCATTCCCATCCATCCACTCCCCTGTCCTCAGAGACAGACCCGAGCCATGTCCCTGTGAACTACCAGTAAAGGTGACACTGCAGTATGGGGGGGCTGGAGCGCCCCTCCTCCCCTGCCCACAGAGCCCTGTGCCGCGCTCTTCCCGTACCGGGTCCCTTCCCTGAGTCCCCGTCCACACTCAATTAAAGAAAACACAATGAAAAACGCCATCGGATACTGGATCCCATTCCTAAAGCTCCTTATCTGCTAATTCCATCTCGGGAAGAAGAAAGACAGCAGGATTGTCCGGGCTGATGTGTTCTTTCAATCCCTCCCTGAGCCGTTGGCCCCTGCAGGTCTGCAGGGATTGTGGAGAAAGTTTAATCAAAGGGGAAGCTTAGAAGTTGATGGCGAGTGTTCCCCAGGACTCGCTCACCAGCCAGCCTTCTTGAAGCACAGGTGGCGAGGCCAAGGCCTAGGGAAGTTAGTCACACAACCTCTGCAAGTGGCAGGCATGAGACCGGAGCCCACGGTCCAGGACCTCCCCGGCTCACATAGCCCCAACGATGCTCTCCCCATCTTCCAGAAACTAAGCTCTTCTCCTGATACCCAGGATGGCTCAATCTCAGCCCGGACAGGCATCCTCAGCCCTTAGCCTTGTCCTCAGGTTTGGTTTGGGGCAAACCAGCTCTCAAAGACAATCGAGCGGGTGTCTGCATGGGCACCCCTCACCCCTCGGTGTCTGCGACCGTCTATCTGCCCGGCCTCCGAGTCAAATGACAAACCAAACAAGGGATCATGGTGCAATGCTAACACAGGAGGCCGGGCCGGGCCGGCGCCGGGACCTGGGGCTGTGGGGCCCCGGCTTTGCTAACTGCCTTGTGTTTTGAGAAACACCTACGAATCTCAAGCGGGTCACCAAGCCCGGACTCTCCACTTCTCCCGGGAAGTGGGCAGTCCCGGCCTGCGCTCCCACATGGTCTGTGCTCATAAATAAGGGGGTTCCAGGCTGATCTCCCCCACCCCGCCCCCTGAATCCCTTCCCTGTGGACGTCCAGCAGCCCTGCCTCCGTCTCACCTCCCCCAGAAGCCTTCGCCGGTCCCCTGGGCTGACCTTTGGTCTCAGCCTTGAGACGGCGTCTTCCTCGGCCCTGCAGGCTGCCCGTCACTCCCACGCCCACGTGACAACCTGGGCACGTGCGCATGTCGGCTGCTGCCTGAGATTGAGGTCTCAAAGCCCCGTCCCTTCAAGCCCAGGCCGTTAGGTTCCTCTCCTGGCAGCCCAGGAGGGTCCCCACAGCCATCTGCCAATGCAGGACCCGGCCGGCCCCGCTGGACCTGCCCAGCTCGTGCTGATTTCGCTCACTTGTGTCTGACGTGATGCGATGGGAGAACCTCTCCAATCAAGTGGAGCAGACCGAAGGCTGCCCTGTCCCTCCCTCCCTCGCTGGGTGGCTGCCCTGTCCCTCCCTCCCTCGCTGGGTGGCAGTTTGAGCCCCAGCGGGAGGGAGACAGGTTTGGGGTCCTCAGCATGATTTTGGGTCTCACCCCCCACCCGTAGTAGGGGATGCACGTCGGCACCCAGCGTCAGATGGCCTAGGCTTCAGCTCCAGTCCTGGTGCTTGCTGCCTCTGTGCCCCGGGACGGTTGAGCCAGTTCCCATCTGCAAAACAAGGACGTGGAACCCGCACCTCCTGCCCCGCATGTGGGGACTGGGTTCCCTGCAGCTAACCATGCGCCAGGGTCCCCGGGGGATAGCCACGGCGACCCTGATATGCCACGCCGACCCTTATATGCCACGCCGACCCTGATACGCCACACCGACCCTGATACGCCACGCCAACCCTGATACACCACAGCAACCCTGATACGCCACGGCGACCCTGATACACCAGGGCGACCCTGATACACCACGCCGACCCTGATACGCCACGCCGACCCTGATACGCCACGCCGACCCTGATATGCCACGGCGATCCTGAAACACCAGGGTGACCCTGATACGCCACGCTGACCCTGATATGCCAGGGCAACCCTGATACGCCAGGGTGACTCTGATACGCCACACTGACCCTGATACACCAGGGCAATCCTGATACCCACGCCTACCCTGATACACCACGCCAACCCTGATACACTACAGCGACCCTGATATGCCACGCTGACCCTGATACACCAGGGCAATCCTGATACGCCACGCCGACCCTGATACACCACAGCAACCCTGATACGCCACACTGACCCTGATACACCATGCCAACTCTGATACACCACAGGGACCCTGATACACCAAGCCGACCCTGATACACCATGCCATCAGGCCTTTAGTAGGTCATGCAGAGTCGGGGTGGGACTTCTGCCCCAAGGGCAGGGGCTCTCCCTGTCCTCAGACTCACACCCCTGGTGATCTGTGGCGGTGAGCCTGTGGGGGACTGACCGGTGCTCAGGTTTGAGGGCCGGAGCCCAAGTGAGTCTCAGGACGGAGATCTGTAGCGGACAACCGGTGCTGAGAGGAAGGGGATGAAGGTGGAGGTGGCGATGGGTGGCCTGGGGGTGGGAGGGTGCAGGGGGTGGCGGGGTGGACATGAGGAAGGGTGGACACGAGGAGGGGTGGACTGTGGAGGGGAGCGTGTGGAGGAACACAGCTCAGCAACTCCTGGCCTGGCCTCACAGAGCACTGCTGCCCTCATGAGGGCTGGCCGCCGACCCAGGTCTACCCGGGTGGGAGCAGGGCAGGCGCGGGGTGGTGGGGATGGCCCGGGCGGGCGCGGGGCGGTGGGGACCGCCCGGGCGGGCGCGGGGCAGGCGCGGGGCGGTGGGGACGGCCCGGGCGGGCGCGGGGCAGGCGCGGGGCGGTGGGGACGGCCCGGGCGGGCGCGGGGCAGGCGCGGGGCGGTGGGGACCGCCCGGGCGGGCGCGGGGCAGGCGCGGGGCGGTGGGGACGGCCCGGGCGGGCGCGGGGCAGGCGCGGGGCGGTGGGGACGGCCCGGGCGGGCGCGGGGCAGGCGCGGGGCGGTGGGGGACGGCCCGGGCGGGCGCGGGGCAGGCGCGGGGCGGTGGGGACGGCCCGGGCGGGCGCGGGGCAGTGGGGACCGCCCGGGCGGGCACGGGGCAGGCGCGGGGCGGTGGGGATGGCCCGGGCGGGCGCGGGGCAGGCGCGGGGTGGTGGGGATGGCCCGGGCGGGCGCGGGGCAGTGGGGCAGAGGGACGGCCCGGGCGGGCATGGGGCGGTGGGGATGCCGCCCCGTCTTCACTCTGGCCCCCACGCCCTTCTTCCCCCGGTGTCTACCTTGACATCGGCTGCCTTCCTTCTTGCTTCAGCTCTTTTTCTTCTTCTCCTCTGTGTCATGGATTTTTTAATCATTCCCTAGTTCTGCAGTGTTTTCCATGATAACCCCTGGAGGCTGAGGACCTTGTCTTGACCATATCCCTGTCTTCTATAATGACACCTCCACGCCCACAGTCCCAATAACACCAGGTGAAGTTTTACAAGCGTCTTGAACTGTAGACGCTTCTTTGGGATGCTTGGTCTTCACCTCTTTGCCTCCCCCTCAGCCTAATTCTTTCCTGGCACGCCAAATGGCCCCTCTGTCTTCCTCAGCCTTGGCCACCTCTACTGGGAGCTCCAGCCATCTTTGGGCATCTTCCACATTCCGCTAGGGGCGACTCTCACTCTACTCCCGGTCAGACCTTCACGGTGACGCCGCGCACTGAGGGAGGAGCTCCCAGCTGTTCTTGGCTTCCAGGCTCGTTCCCTTCCCTCCAGGCAACAACCAGAATTGACCTTGACGATACCCAGATCCTTCCGCGTGTCACTAAGGCCCTGCGCGGACACCCCGGCTGCTTCCACAGGACCGGGCAGCTCTGTCTCTGAGGCTTTTCCCAGCACCGGGCGTTTTCCTCCTCAGGACTCGTCACAGTTCTCAAGCCCATATTTATCCGTTCACTGGCTTGTTTAGCGCGGGTCCCCTTTCCTAGGGAGAACAGGGAAAGTGCCGGCTTGGAGCAAGGCTGCCCACTCGGCCTCCGACCCGGCGCCTGGCGGGAGGTGTTTGCGGGACGTTTTCTTTCTTCTTTTTTGAGCGACTGACTGGATGTTCAACTCCAAGCGTGCTGCTCAGAACACTGTGCTGCTCTTGCTCCGTGTTAGTGTCGATTACGCTAGCAAAGGTGAGACGTTTGGGCAGTTCAATTAAATTCTGCTCCGCAAGCTTGGAGCCCCTTCGGTGACAGCCAATCCATCTTAATTCTAAAACCAGAGCGCTGACAGCTTTTATTCTAAGTGCAGAAAAGAGACTGAGGAAGATCTGACTCCCTGTCCTCAGGGGACGCCCCGTTTATGATGTTAGTTTGAACCTGTCACGGTCAAGGGCAATTTATCCTAAGATCTGCAGTCCATCTTGTCTAGATGCACAACCTGTGGATGGACAACTGGTTGACCCACAGCTGCTGCCATTCACAGGTACAACTTCAAGGGTTTCTCTACAGGGGAGTTTTCACACAGCACAAAACCAGGAGAGGACCTAAAGCCATGACAGCCCGGCAAGCACAGGGTCCGATGTGTGTGCTCCCAGGACTGGCAGTCATAGGAATTAGTGACGGAAATGCCTAAGTCTACCCTAGGACTCTCAGCATTCATTTCCCATTGATAAGTTTCATTTTGTCTCAAGAGTGTATGTGAAATGCGAGCCCAGTCACTTCCCCAGAGACGCAACACGAGTGGCAGGTTAAAGCACAGAGCGCATCACCGATGACCTGCAGTGAGTTCATCGACGCACCGGGGGAAGAAGCAGGGACTCAGATATCAGAACGGAGTGGGTGTGGACAGCCAGAGGTCTGCTCCGAGCTCTCGAAAGGCTCAGGCGGTAAGAGAGAGGGAGGAAATAGACTCCGTGCTGTGGAGGACCTGCCGTTTCCCGTGGGAGCCGCATTATTTTCTCCTCTGTGATTAGACCCCGGTGAGAACTGACCCCGAGTCCTTGCGAATGGAAGAATATCAACAGGCAGGGAAGACCGTAGCTTTGTCGGTTTTGCAAACGCCACGCGCGCACTCAAACCTGACCCTTCACATATCCATTCTCAAGGACAGTTATTCGAGAAGTCACTGGCACTCATCAACTGTCTGAAGACCCGGCGCCTAAAGATCTACTTATATACACTGGCTTGATTTGATCGGATCCTGTTTAGTTCTCTCTGGCCCTTGGTGGTAACCACATAACATTTCCTCCTTCCAAGGATTACCAGGGGTCGCTCTTTTCTGTTTCCTTGTTTCCAGCTCTCTTTCCATCCTGCTGACACCTTTTTCTACTTTCCACCTCTCCTCTCTGGTCTGCATAGTACTCCTTCTAGATCATTCCAGATCTTTCCAGATTCAGGGTGACTCTTCAGACATGGGAGTTATAAACAGGATCTGGTAATAAAACACTGGGGTGAGAAGCGTTCCAGCATTCACCCTTGGATAATGTTACCAGATAATGCTACCCTGCTTAGGAATTCCCTTCCTGAGTACTGGCATCGTCATTACAATTCTTTATTGTGTGGTGCCACAAACTCTGTGTGTGTGTCCAGTGGATTCCGCTGCACCTCTCCAAGCACTGTTTTCACAAGTTTGTTTCCCCTACACAATTTCTGCTCACTAGAATATGCCGGGCACTACAGCAAGGTTCATTGGTAGTTTCTGCCCGGCCCCTGGTTTTAAGGGTTCAGAACCCATGAGATCTGGGCTCTGGGGGGTTGCCCGTGACTCACCAGGCCTGCCATGAGCGCTATCGATGATTAAAATCCCCCGGCTGGGAGAGGAGCCAGCCTTGCTGACACCTGCACCACCCACCGCCTGAAGAACTTTTAGCAGCACAGAGGAGCGCAAAGAGGTGAGAGCCTTTCCCTCGGTCAATTATCAGGGTGACGGGGCCGCTGATGAATGCCGCCCGCCGGCGCCCGCCGGCTCCACCTCGTGGGGCTCCAACGGGAGCTGGCGCCACTCCCAGCCTTCGCGCTTATTTAATCATCTTTAAGGGAGCTCTGCGCCTAACGGAATATTAAAATGTGACATTGTTCTTCTAGAATCAATATTTAAACCACATGCTGCTAATTCATAGCAAAAAAAAAAGAATTATTTTTTTTAAAGGCAAGAATCCCCTTAGTCCTGTAGGTTAGTCATACGTGGATCGGGGCTGGGGGACACAAGGTCCCAGGTGTGGGAGGACGCCCAGCTCTCTGGGAGTGGGGGGGATGTGTGGCCCCCCAACCCTGCCGTGGCAATCCTGGGAAGCGGACTTTCTGGGCAGGCCTGAGCTTGGAACGGGGAAGGGGAAGGGAGGAAGACCGCTCTCACCTGCCGGGCAGGGTGGGGGTGGGGTGGAGGGGTGCAGTCTCCTCTCCCTGAAAACCAAGTTTCCAGAATCTCTCTGGGGTTTGGGGCCTGGGACCCGCCCCCCACCCCTGCTGAAGACCAGGCAGATGGCAGAATGTTCCGTGCCTGGGCCATGCTGGGCCGGGCAGGGAGGAGGCCGGGGCTGCACCTGTGCACCCTCCCTCCCCAGCCTTCTCCGGCCTGGGTGCTGACCAGCAGGAGGAAGCCCTCACCCCACAGAGTCTGGACACCCGAGGGCAGTCTGGATACCTCCCTGGCCTGTTCATCCGTCCACGGCTGACCCCGGAGTTTGGCTCCACGGCGGCCCCGTCCAGTGGGGATGGCTGGGTCCACCCTCCGGGGAGGGTGAGCTCTGAGTCCCCCGGGATGGCTCACGCTGGCTGCATTGCCGGTGAGCGCTAGGTGCGTGGTGCGTTTGGCTCATTTAATCATCGTGACGGTGCAAATGGGAGAAACTCCTCCCGTGCTGCAGACGCCCTCAGGGAAGAGGGCCCTGACACATCTGACACAGGACTGCGCCGCTTCCCAGGGGTGTGAACTCACACCTGCGCCCGGCCCCCGTGGGGCTTCTGTCCAGTTACACGCTCAGACCTCTAAACGCCTCTGTGTGGAAGTCCTTCCTTGAATCTAGCCTCGATCCTATCTGTGGTGCTTGAAGCCACTCTGGCCGTTTTCTCACAGAGCCCTGGAGAGCGGGCTGGGGAGGAGAGCCAGCGGTTCCCGAGGGACGGGAGGCGGCTCTGCGTGAGACACACTACCTGCGGGCTTGGCACCAGGTCCCCGGTCTGCCGGTCCCCAGACTCTCAGACTACACAAGTTCTGCAAACCCCACCACACCGGCCACACCTGCTCTACCAGGACGCACCGAGCCACGCAGAGGCCTCGCAGCACGGCGGATGTGGTGGAGCAAGCTCTCCATAGAACCTGCGAGCAGCCGGACACAGCCCCACGCTGCGGCCATGCGACTGCGTCCCCAGCCCCACGGCTGGCTCTCGCTTCCCGGAGGCCCAGAGCCGTGCCTCGGGGCTCGATACGGCCCCCACGCAAGCTGCCCACCGCCCAAAGTGTTCCTGAGTGCGCTGAGCCAAGTAGCCCCCCCCCCCAGCTGTAACCGTGGCTCCAGGATTGAGTGAGCACCTGACCGTGAGTCCACAGAGCTTCCTCGGTGTGTCAAACGGGGCGCACACCTACCCGAAGCCCGGGGGAGAGCCGTCCCGGTGTCTGCTCTTCCAATTAAAAATAAATAATAACACCCCACCAGCTTCGGGGGATGCCCAACGGCCTGGCGCCACGTGGGGCTGAGCTGGAACTGCAAACAGATTGCCTGATCCTCTTCGTGATGTGGCGGCCGCACGCCCAGACCCCGGACCCCTGACGGGCAGAGGAGCGCAGGGTGACAGCCTTGCATTCCACCCTGGAGTCCTCTGACCCAGAAAGAGATAGATCAGCTCGCCCGGACTCGGGGGTACACAAAGACGCAAGTGGGAGTCCAAACAAGATGGAGCCGCTCACAGCCACGGTACCCACCATGCCGAGCCCTGCTGTCCACAGCCTCCGCCTCCCCGTCCCCTTCTCCCTCCTCCCCTTCCTCCCCCTCCTCCCCCTCCTCCCCCTACTCCTCCTCCCCT
The DNA here is from genome assembly GCF_019054845.1 of Dipodomys spectabilis. Taxonomy (NCBI): domain Eukaryota; kingdom Metazoa; phylum Chordata; class Mammalia; order Rodentia; family Heteromyidae; genus Dipodomys; species Dipodomys spectabilis. The sequence continues at coordinate 91,020 of NW_024871301.1, read as the reverse complement.
TCCTCCTCCTCCTCCCCTTCCCCTTCCTCCCCTCCTCCTCCTCCCCCTCCTCCCGTCCTCCCCTTCCTCCCCCTCTTCCCCCTCCTCCCCTCCCCCTCCTCCCCTCCTCCTCCTCCCCCTACTCCCGTCCTCCCCTTCCTCCCCTTCCTCCCCCTCTTCCCCCTCCTCCCCTCCCCCTCCTCCCCTCCTCCTCCTCCCCCTCCTCCCCTTCCTCCCCTCCTGCTCCTCCCCCTTCTCCCCTCCTCCCCTTCCTCCCCTCCTCCTCCTCCCCTTCCTCCCCTCCTCCTCCTCCCCTTCCTCCCCTCCTCCTCCTCCCCTTCCTCCCCCTCTTCCCCCTCCTCCCTTTTCCCATCCTTCCCTTCCCCCTCCTCCCCTTCCCCCTCCCCCTTCTCCCCTTCTCCTCCTCCCCTCCCCCTCCTCCCCTCCTCCACCTCCTCCTCCTCCTCCCCCTCCTCCCCCTCCTCCCCCTCCTCCCCCTCCTCCCTCTCCTCCTCCTCCCCCTCCTCCCCCTCCTCCCTCTCCTCCTCCTCCCCCCCTCCTTTCACACTCAGCCAGCTGAGCTCGGGTAGGTGCTCAGCGGTGTCTGAGCTGGAGTCCTTCTGCTGGGAAGGATGTCATCCTCGGGTCCCTTGTGCCTTTGTGCCCCCCGGTGGGCCTGGCAGGCCCCCAGGGCCCGGCTTGGGTTTCCATGCATAGAAGAGCCCTCTGTCGCTTCCTCTCCCCCTCAGACCTCAGGTTCTCCACGGACACAACAGAAGAGCACCTCCCTTCCCGGGGGGGCCCTGTCCCTCTGTGCCGGGCAGGGCTGGGGGAGTCCTTCTGCTCCCAGTGGACTGCCTGCAGCCACCCCAAGGTGTCTGAAAAAAATGCTTTCTCCTTCCACTTCATTTATTTTGAAAAAAGAGAAAATTGTAAAATCAAAATGAATAAATGTTTAATTAAATGTCTACATAATGGCGTGTTATATAAACATCATTAATTGTTAAATTTGCTATCCATAAAAGTTTCATTACATTGGAAAACAATTTGTTCCCTTAGAATGGCTGGCTTTGAAAGGATTTTCAAGTCGGCCAGGGGGGTGGCGGAGGACCCCAGCCACGGCTCAGTCAGAGCCAAACGCTTCCTGTAGAGCCACCCGGGGGGCAGAGTGGATTGTGGGTAACTTTCTGTGCGCTCGACCAAGACGGACAGGGTCTCTGAGATCTCTAAACGGTGCTGGAATAGAGGCTGTCCGGTGAAGACCGGTACTTGGTGAGCAGCCACCTGCTCCAGTTCAGCCCTGGCATGCCTTGTTTAACCCAGCGACCGTCTTAAGATGGAGGTGCCCACCGTTCCCTGTGCTCATCAGTGGAGATCTGAGGATCACAGTGTTCAAAGCCAGCCTGGGCAGGAGAGGCCATGAGACTAATCTCCAGCCAGCCACCAGAACACGGGAGGTGGGCTGTGGCTCAGGTGGTTGAGCGCTGGGATGAGCAAAGGCGCTCAGGCCCAGCACCCGGGCCCTGAGTTCAAACCCTACGACCGGCGCACACACAGTTACCAGGGAAGGAGCGCGAAGGCGATGGGCTGAGCTGCTCGGGTGGGGGACTGGGCCCCGGGGTTGCGGGCACTCTCCAGGCCGGCGGGACACCGCCCGGTGTCCACGCGCTGCGCTGTTGAGCGAATTGGTTCAAGGTTCGAGAGCCTTCCCCTCCCTGCCCCGAGCTGTGCACAGCCCGGCTCTGGGACTGTGGGTTCCTGTTGTGCTCAGGCCTCTGCCCCCCGCCCCGGGCGCCACAGTCACAGTCCAGAGGCAAAGCTGCTCCCCGAAACAGGAGATGCCCTGGAGGCTTGCAGAAAGCTCCCCCGCCCCCTCCCCCGTCCCCTCCTCCCGTCCCCACTACCAGAGGAGAAATACTGAACCAGCGCCCTGACAACGGCAGGTGCATAAAAGGAGGGACTTCCCGATGCAAGAAGGCTGGCTGAATCCTCACAGACCACAGCACTGCACCCGGCCCTGCACAGGGGCCTCCGGTCCCCCCACCCCAGATCCACAGCAGGTGCCCGGGCGGACACCCAGCCGGAGCCCGGGGCAGACCCCAGCTGGCTGCCGAGCCCCGGTTCTCCGGGTGGTGTCCGCCCTCACGCCCCGCCGTCAAAGCTACAGGCTGGGAGCCACAATTCCTCCTCCTCACCAGCACGGAGCTGGGAGGGAAAATTACAGTTTTCTGACACGTGGAAATAGATGCTTGCCAGCAAGTGCGAGTTCGAATTCATGATCATTTCCCCCCCTCCCCGCCCCGAACATCTGGCCGGCTCGCGGAGAGCGCGCCAACCGCTGCTCATCAGAAGTGGGTTGCGCCTGCTCCATGGCCCGTGCTTCGGGGGGTCTTAGACACCCCCCCCCCGCCTCGTCCCGTGCTTCGGGGGGTCTTAGACACCCACCCCCCGCCCCATCTCCTTCTGTCAATCAGACCCAGGAGCGGGGGGGGGGGGGGGGGGCAAGGAATCACTTTGTGTCATGGCCGGCTGGGGAGGGAGCAGATGGGGGGAAAGAATCTCTCTTGCAGTTGAGGGCTGAAGTATGCCAAAGTCACCACCATAAATTAGACACTCCACCGGCTTTCTCCGGTGTCAACATCTTGATGGGAAATGGCTTTCTTTTTGTGTTTGTTTGTTTGTCAATCGTGGGGCCTGAACTCTGGGCCTGGGCATTGTCCCTCAGCTCTTCAGCTCAAGGCTAGCGCTCTAGCACGTGAGCCACAGAGCCACTTATAGTTTTTTAGTGGTTTATTGGAGATAAGAGTCTCAGGGACTTTCCTGCCCAGGCTGGCTTTGAACCTCGATCCTCAGATCTCAGCCTCCCGTGTAGCTAGGATGACAGGCGTGAGCCACCGGAGCCCGGCCAGGGAAACGGCTTTCTGACACCGAAAGGTCAGAAAGGTCAGAAGGTCAACAAGGAAAAACCGGAATGGGAGTCAGGCTGTGTGTCCTCTTACCGCCAGGGGCAGCCTCTGTGCCCGCCCGCCCGCCTGCCCTTGCCCGCCCGCTGCCACAGCCCCGTTATCTCCCACACAGGCCAGACACAGAGCCCAAACGATCCTGCGGCTTTACCACTGAATGGTGCGCACTCTCCGTGATGGGTGAGGGGGACCCTGCTGCTCTGATAGGAGCGAGCTGAAGAGGCTCACCGGGGCTCCCCTCCCGAGAGCTGGCCAGCGCCCGCTGGGCTCCTGGGCAGCCATCCTCACTGCCCAAGCCATGATGTCCCGTCCAGCTGCAAACCTCCCGCCGGCCCCACAGTGCCCCGGCGAAGCCCAGCGCCCTCGCGACGGCCACCGTCCGGGCTGACCTCTCCGCCCAAGTCCTCTGGTCTGCGGAGGCCACGCGCCTCGGTGCCCCGGGGCCTTTGCATCTGCCTTCCCCCGTCCCTTCCACCCCCTTTCACCGTTGTTGAGCAGCGGGTCTGTTAGGTAGAACAGCGGGAGATTACTCTCAGAGGGGAGAGGAGAAGGGGTCTGGGATGAAGAGAAAGACGTGTCTCCTGCAGGGATGGGGCGCCTCCTCTAAGCACAGTTTCTAGCCCACGAACAGGTCTCTGGCTGTTCTGACACTGTGTTCAAGGTTCTGGGGAAGTCCCACCGGCTGGCGGGAGTTTCTTGGCCCTCCTGGGTGGGGATAGCATTTCACCGTGTCACGCACGCAGGATGTCTGTCATGGATCCAGGATGAACACACCCAAGTCTAGGGTCTGGCAAATTCTTTGGAAGGATCAAGTAATGCACATCCAAGTTTTAGGCCCTGCCACACCCCTCCCCGCCTTTGGTATGAAAGCAGACACAGACTTTACTAGATAAACGGACAGGGATGTGTTCCGATAAAACTTTATTGACAAACCCAGGCAGCTGGCTGGAAGTCTGTCAGCAAAATGGCCCGGCAACTCCTCAGCTCCGAGGAAGCCTCCGGAGCGGAGCTGGCGGAGTGCGGGCGGGCGGGGAAGCCGGGCGTGATGAAATTGTTTCGTTTGATTTTTCTCTAAGTATGTTTGAATTATTAAGTGTCTGGCTCATTAGAGGAGGGAAGGGTGCTGCGATCATTCCATCGCCGGAGACAAAATTGCTATTTGAATTGAGTTTTGCCAGTTTAGCTAATTTGCTAAGTGGGCATTGCCCGTCTTAATTATTATCCTCCCACGAGACACTATGGGTGGATGCGCGGGATTCCCGCAGGCCGGAGGCGGTGTTCTGCCCGGGCTTGTCCGGCAGCGCGGGGGGCGGAGGGGTTCGCTCCCATTCCAGATCGCCCAGGACCCGATACCTCACCAAGAAGAGGAGCCCAGCAATCCCCGCACTAAGGACGGGTGGGCGCAAGCTCCCGGTGAAGCATGGGTAACACAGACGGCGCCTTTGTGGTTCGCTGCGGTTTCCTTCCAGCTCCCCGGGCACCGGAGGGGAGCCGACCAGCTGGGAGACCTCTGATAAGTCACTTCAACCCCCCCCTAGGCCCGGATGCGGCCTCCCCCGATCCTGGGATCTCCAACTCCCTCAGATCCTCAGACTGTCCTCAGCCACGCTCAGCTCTGACGCCCTGTGTGGCCAGAGTGCAGGCGCGCGCTGGGTCCTGTCTTTTGAGAGGCAGACGACAGTTCTGTAGCATTTTCTACCAGCCAGGCAACTGCCATGCGCTCATTTGTAAGAATACATGGGACACAAGAAAAAAAAATGCGTTTGTAAGTGGCTTTCCTTCCTGTGGACCCGAGGGGCGTGGGATCTGTGCTCGCTGCCGGGGTCACGCCGGCCCTGTGAGCAGTGTCTGCAGGCGCGGAGTGGCAGCCGTTTAAGGCCACGGCCAAGAGAAAGCTGCTTTCGGCCCACTCCGACGCATAAATGTCACTTCTAATGATTATTTATCTGCAGATGTAACGCCTCATGCTTCCAGAATGTCAGATTTCTGGTATTTTTAGAGAACCCATTTTTCCTGTGGAGTCGGTGTACTGTGCACGCTTCGACAGGTTTTCAGGCATGCAGTTGGGAGCTGGGGTTCGAGTGCCCTGTCTGTCCCTCCGTCCACCCATCTGTCTGTCCATCATCTGTCTGTCTGCCTGTCCATCGAGGCCTCCCGACAAGGACCTCCACTTCCCTGCCAGCAGGCTGGGATGTGATGGGGCACTCCGGCCTGCCCGGGGCCCAGTTCCTGCCCGGCCAGCGGCAGCCGTGGTTTCAGAAGCATTTCCGGGAGAAACTCCTCTGCTTCTGTTGCTTATTTAGTTTGCTGGACTTTGGTGTCTTAGCACCAAGGACGGGAATGATGAGAACAACCGAGTCCCCGCACTACCCTCCCCTAGCCCACCCCCATGGTAGATTATCCCACCTGCCCGAGCTGGAAAGCCAGGCCACAGCTGAACCACGCCACGTCCTGGCCAATGGAGCATTTTACACAGCACTGTCCGCTTTCTCAGGTTGCTGTTGATTCCCAATCTAAATTAATGTCAAGTCTAAGACGGCAAAGCGGGAAACACAGCCTGTTTTATTTGCCTGGCTGCAGACGGTCCTCAAAGGTGCAGACTGCACAGATAGTAACAGAAGCACAATCAGAAGCACAGAAGCCAGAGCTGCCGAGTACCGGCCCTGTGAGCCGCAGGGCTCTGGGGCCACGCTCCCACACTGGCCCAGCGAGGAGGGGCTTGCTCAAGGCCAGACAGCTCGGGCCCGGCGGCCAGGCCCAGCGAGGAGGGGCTTGCTCGAGGCCAGACAGCTCGGGCCGGCGGCCAGGCCTGTGTGAGGTCAGCTGGGGCATCAGCTCAAGCATTCTCTCTCTGCCTGCAAGGCGGGCGCTCTACCCCTTGAGCCACACACCTTCAGCGCTCCGAGCTGTTGTCCTTCTTCAAATGTGGGCTTGCTTTGTGCTGGGGCCAGCCTGGACAGCGGTCCGCCTATTTGTGCTTCCTACACAGCTAGGATGACAGACGTGTACCACCGTGCCCAGGTTTGATTAGTTAAGATGGGGTCTCATGTACGTTCCCCTCCCCTCTCCCCCCCCGCCCCCCGCCACTGGCCTCAAACCATGAGCTTCCTGTTCTCTGCCCCCTGAGTAGCAAGGGTTACAGGATTGAGCCCCTGTGCCCACGCCCCGGCGTGTGGCTACGGCAGCCCTCGGTGAGTGGGCACACAGTCCGCTCCACCCGCAGCCACCGGCCCCTGGGTTGATGGGTAAATCCATTCTCACCCATCGATTATGGCCGGCAGAGTGGAGGAAATGACTGATGGACAAGTGTGTGACCGACCACCCCGGAGCCTTCGGGACAGCTGGGCACTCCCGGGGCCTGTCCATTCCTCTGTGAGGTCACAGAAGCCTGGATGCCAGCCACCCCTCCCCCATCCCCTGCCTCCTCAGCCTGCCGGTTACAGGAGATCCAAGAAGCGCCGCCGTGGGCAGAAGCCTGTGCACACACCTCTTCCCCCAGGACGGAGGTCGGGGTGGGGATGGGGAAGGAGGGGGCGGGCACGTGCTCAGGGTGGCGTGCTTTCTCGGCCTGGTTTGCCGTGGCCACCGGCTGCCTTTGCCCACTCGTTAGTAGAACCAGGGGCAGGGCCTGGGAGCCGGCGTGGAGCCTGTGGCCAGCGTCTGGGCTGCTAACCTGCCGGCCTGCAGAGACAGCTGGCGGGCAACAGACCCTTGCTCCCCTGGTGAGGAAGGCTCCAGCCCCTCTGCCTCCCTGGGCACAGCGGAAGGTGGAAGGCCGGGCCGGGCCAGCCTCAGCACACCGCCCCCCAGCCTCTCCCCACTGCTTTGCAGGGATGGGTGGGCATTTGTGGGGGCGGCGAGGGCCGACGTGGGGTATCTGTGTATTTATCACAGCATCGCTACCGTTTCCGGATGAGTCACGGATACTAAGGTGTTCCAGTGCTGATTTCTTTTTTGGGGGTGTGGGGTGGGAATCCTTGGAGAATGGCGACATCCCATCTCCCCAGAACAACACAGGAGGGCCCTGTTCCTTTTTCTTGAGCATTTTCCATGCTGGCTTCCAGCGTGTACACTTTGGGGGACTGGGATTTGGGGAGCCAGGGCAACACGTGGGATTTTTCCTTTGTGCTTGGGTGTGAGGTTCAGATTGTGTCAAACAAGGACGGCATAGAAATACTGGCTCCTTCCTGCAGCCTGGCCCTCGTCCCGGGCCTAAGAAATGGGAAACCTGGCTCAAGAGCCCGGACGTGTCACACGCACTTCCCTGAGCGCTGACCGCCCGTCCACTGAGGATCGCCAGCGGCCTGCCCCTCTCTCCGCTCGCCATCTTCCCCTCCCCCTCAACACCCGCTGCTCTCCTTCTCAACGCAACCAATCCGCACCTCTCAACCTCTCCCCGTCCCACCCCAGCGGCTGCTCACCCTCGGTCCCCTCACTTAGAGAAACTCACTCACAGTGCGGCTCCATAAGATAAGGGCTCCACCCCGTGGGATGCGCGCGGTGGGAGGGTCTCACCGCGGATGCTCCTGGGGCTCGGGGACTGCCTCGTGTTCCCCGGCCCCAGCTTCCCGCGTAGCCCCGATCACCCCTGCACGCTCTGCCCGGATCACCCCTGCACACATTGCCCAGATCACCCCTGCGCACACTGCCCGGATCACCCCTGTGCACGCTGCCCGGATCACCCCTGCACATGCTGCCCGGATCACCCCTGCCCCCTCTGCCCGGATCACCCCTGCGCGCTCTGCCTGGATCACCTCTGCGCACACTGCCCGGATCACCCCTGCACGTGCTGCCCCGATCACCCCTGTGCACGCTGCCCGGATCACCCCTGCACATGCTGCCCGGATCACCCCTGCCCGCTCTGCCCCGATCACCCCTGCACGTGCTGCCCCGATCACCCCTGCCCCTTCTGCCCGGATCACCCCTGCCCCCTCTGCCCGGATCACCCCTGCGCGCTCTGCCTGGATCACCCCTGCGCACACTGCCCGGATCACCCCGTACTCGCTGCCTGGATCACCCCTGCACACGCTGCCCGGATCACCCCTGCCCCTCTGCCCGGATCACCCCTGCACACACTGCCCGGATCACCCCTGCACACACTGCCCGGATCACCCCTGCACACACTGCCCGGATCACCCCTGCCCGCTCTGCCTGGATCACCCCTGCACACACTGCTCAGATCACCCCTGCGCACACTGCCCGGATCACCCCGTACTCGCTGCCCGGATCACCCCTGCGCGCTCTGCCCGGATCACCCCTGCGCACACTGCCCGGATCACCCCGTACTCGCTGCCCGGATCACCCCTGCACACACTGCCCGGATCACCCCTGCACACACTGCCCAGATCACCCCTGCGCACACTGCCTGGATCACCCCGTACTCGCTGCGCGGATCACCCCTGCCCCTCTGCCCGGATCACCCCTGCACACACTGCCCGGATCACCCCTGCACACACTGCCCGGATCACCCCTGCGCACACTGCCTGGATCACCCCGTACTCGCTGCGCGGATCACCCCTGCCCGCTCTGCCTGGATCACCCCTGCACACACTGCTCAGATCACCCCTGCGCACACTGCCCGGATCACCCCGTACTCGCTGCCCGGATCACCCCTGCACACGCTGCCCGGATCACCCCTGCACACGCTGCCCGGATCACCCCTGCGCGCGCTGCCCGGATCACCCCTGCGCGCTGCCCGGATCACCCCTGCGCACGCTGCCCGGATCACCCCTGCGCGCGCTGCCCGGATCACCCCTGCGCGCTCTGCCCGGATCACCCCTGCACGCTCTGCCCGGATCACCCCTGCACGCTGCCCGGATCACCCCGCGCGCTGCCCGGATCACCCCTGCGCGCTGCCCGGATCACCCCTGCGCGCTGCCCGGATCACCCCGCACGCACTGCCTCTGCCCGGATCACCCCACACGCACTGCCTCTGCCCGGATCACCCCTGCGCACGCTGCCCGGATCACCCCTGCCCGCATCACCCCTGCCCGTGCTCCCGGATCACCCCTGCGCGCTGCCCAGATCACCCCGCACGCACTGCCTCTGCCCGGATCACCCCGCGCACTGCCTCTGCCCGGATCACCCCGCACGCACTGCCTCTGCCCGGATCACCCCGCACGCACTGCCTCTGCCCGGATCACCCCGCGCACTGCCTCTGCCCGGATCACCCTGCGTGCACTGCCTCTGCCCGGATCACCCTGCGCGCACTGCCTCTGCCCGGATCACCCCGCACGCACTGCCTCTGCCCGCGGTCCTCACTGGGACACGCGTGCCGTGGAGTCAGGGCTGTGTTCGCTCACTGCTGTACCTGCCCTGGGTCCAACGCGTGTCACCGGCCATGTTTCCCCCGACCCACCGTGAGGGCAGAGAGCAAAGGAGGTCTCAGGCGGGTGGGGATCTGTCCAGGACGCAGCAGCTCTGCTGCTGGCCAGAGGCCGTGCTCTACTCTCTCCTGAACGTGCCAGCAGCCACGCCGCCACATGCCAGCTGGCGTCTGAGGGCTCCGTGCCCGTCACGCACAACCTCCGCCTCCCCGGCCCTGCAGGGCTCAGCTCACGGACCAAGAGGTGCCCAGGGCGGCCGGGTCACTTGGGCCAGGTCAGCCATTGAGCGGCGGGAATGGCCTCAGCCCTCTCTGATCCGACCCCAAAGCACTGTCCACAAAACCTCCGCGCCTCCTGAGGAAGCACATCTCCTGCTACGTGCTGGGAAGTGAGGATCGAGGGCTGCAGCAGCCAGGGTACTGGGGGGGAGGGGTCAGCCTCAGCCTCTGAGGAGGGCCGACAGCCTGCCCCTCCGACGGCTGCCCTTCCGAGCCGTGCCCCTGCTTCCCGTCCAGCACGTGTCCGAGGGCCGCCCACCTCTTCACGCTGCCCACCATTGCGCAGACCACCGGTGCAGACCACCGGGCCAGCTTCCCCTCCTGGAGGCCTCATATCCCTTGGGCCCAGGCTGGCCTTGAACCATGACCCTCCTACACTCAGCCTCCTGGGTCACATCAGAGGTTCTAATGGGAGGAAGAAGCTCTCCCGTGAATTCGCGTTCTCCTTCTCCAGCACGCATGTAAATGCACCCTGCGGCCCCACGGGGTCCCCCCCAGAAAAGTGACCAGACCGGGGTACGCCAGGCCCTCCTCCCATTCACGACAAACCAATCCCATAAAGAAGTGCCAACGTGGGAGACCTGTCCCAGAAGACACGGGAGGAACCCACGAGAGACCGTCCCTGTCCCAGGACAGAGGAGGGCAAGGGTCGGCCCAGCCACGCGCTCCCAGCCCTCCCGGGGGAGAGATGCAGGTGTAAGAGACAGAAACGACCCGTCTTGAAATTATTCACGCCCCCTCCGCTCCCCTGCCAAGGACTGCGGAACTTAGCCACTGTCCGCCAGCTGCAGCTCATCCCTGACCCCGCGACTTTGCACACGTTGATTTGGCCGCCCCTTACAGCCAGACACTGGCTTTTAAAGGGCTTTCCAGTTATCTGCCGCCTGTTAATAGGGCCATCCTTCAACACCTCAAGTAAATCCAGGCAGACATTGATTCATCTGCAGCCAGTGGAGCTCCCGGTGGACAGGAGGAGGGAGAGCACCCACGGAGGCTCCTCGGGTTCCGGCACCGAGGCCGGGACAGAGCCTGGGGGGGAGCAGGCAGAGGGAGGGGAGCACTGGTCCTTGCTTAGGAAGGGGTCATGAACTGGAGACCACCTTTATCCTCAGCGTCCTCCTCCTCCTCCTCCCCGTCCTCCTCCTCCTCCTCCTCCCCGTCCTCCTCCTCCTCCCCATCCTCCTGCTCCTCCCCATCCTCCTCCTCCTCCTTCCTGTCCTCCTCCTCCTCTCGTTTTTCTCTTTCTCCTCTTCTTCTTTCTCTTCCTCCATGTTTGACCTTTCAGCCCATCTCCAGGAAAGTCTTGGCTAATTAGTACTGCATTTATCCGCTAATTATTCCACTATTCAAACAAGACCCGAAGAACCCGGGACACGGCGTGAGCTTCACGGGCACAATTAATAATTCTCATCGCCGAGTAATTACTTGTGTACTATTTAACCTAACAGCGTCGTTAGATGTGCATTCGCGGGCTGCGATCGCCGCCCGGCCGCCCACTCCCGAGCGCCGTTCTCCCCGAACATCAAGATTTGCCCCTCGGTGGCGCTTGGGTGTCTGCTTCCCGGTTCTTACGCCTTCCTTAGGTCATTTGGACCTTTACATCTGCCTCAGGGCTTTCTCTCCCACGAATGCCGTGCATGGGGCTGTGCATGGTTCTGAGTGCTCCTGCGTCCTGCGTGTGTCAAATGCCGTGCATGGGGCTGTGCATCGTTCTGAGTGCTCCTGCGTCCTGCGTGTGTCAAATGCCGTGCATGGGGCTGTGCATGGTTCTGAGTGCTCCTGCGTCCTGCGTGTGTCAAATGCCGTGCATGGGGCTGTGCATGGTTCTGAGTGCTCCTGCGTCCTGCGTGTGTCAAATGCCGTGCATGGGGCTGTGCATCGTTCTGAGTGCTCCTGCGTCCTGCGTGTGTCACGCTGTGCTTTGTCCCGGCCCTGCTGGTCTTTCCGGCCTTCAAGGCACAGGTGGGGGGCGGGGAGGCCCAGGGCTCGGTGGGGACTCAGCACAGCGAGCCTGTGGACTGCACAGTGGAGGCGTCCACCATGGGCTCAGACCCTGCTGTCTGTCCATCTGTCCATTCTTGGGGAGCGGGTGGCACTGCCCGGTTTGTGCCACTGGCCAGAGGCGTTGGCTCACTCATTCTGAGAGACCCGAAGTCCTCCTAGATGGCACCGGTGCTGTGGGTGGGGACCTCTTTCCCTGGTCTGAGGTGTGGCCCTGCTGCTCCGTCCTGGGCAGGAACGGCTCACGGGCCCGGCCAACCTGATCTGCAGGTGGGAGCTGCTGGCCGCTGGCCAGGGCGGCCCAGAGCAGCCCCCGGGCGGAGCCAACCTGCTGCTGCCCCTGCGCTTCCCGACTCTGTGCCCAGCCCCAGTCCTTCCTGGATCTGAGTCTCCACATCCACCAGAGGTGGAAAGCCAAGGGAGACACCGCGGGCTGTACCACCAGCACCTGGCCCGACTGCTGAGCTGATTTTCACCGTGATCACGGGAGACTGCAGCTTTGAGTTCCCGGTCCATTCCTCTCCTCCTCTCCCTGGGTCTGCGGCGCCCTCCGGACCCTTCAAACTGAGCAGCAGTGGCAGGCCCGGTGCTCCTGGACCTCCTCCCTGCAGGGAAGGCTGGCAGATCTGCCCTGCTGACAGCACGGCTGGGGGAGCCAGAACTAAAGGCTGATGGAGGGGGTGGAGGGGATGGGCCCCGCGGAGGGGATGGGCCCCGCGGAGGGGATGGGTCCCCCGGAGGGGATGGGTCCCCCGGAGAGAAGGCGCGGGCCAGCTGGGGGGTGGAGGGAGCAAGTGGAAGGGCAGACAGCCTCCTAGATCCAGAGCCCAGTGTCCTCCGGCCTCCACCTCCTTCCCCTCCCTCTCCCAGCTGGGCTCAGGGCTAGAGCTAATGTGTACGGCTGGCTTATGTCACCCCAGCACGGAGGGGCCCGGTGGCTGTGGTCTGCAGGGCTCCCGGGGCCGCGGGCAGGGGAGCAGGAAGGTGAGGGGGGGCTGCATCTGCCTCTGTGTTCAAGAGACGCTCGGCCGGGGCAGGGGGGCACAGCCGGGGCAGGGGGAGCTCGGCTGGGGCAGGGGGGGGCAGGGCCGGGACAGGGGGAGCAGGGCCGGGGCGGGGGGGGGGCAGGGCCGGGACGGGGGGGGGCAGCCGGGGCAGGGGGAGCTCGGCCGGGGCAGGGGGGCACAGCCGGGACAGGGGGAGCAGGGCCGGGGCGGGGGGGGGCAGGGCCGGGACGGGGGGGGGCAGCCGGGGCAGGGGGAGCTCGGCCGGGGCAGGGGGAGCTCGGCCGGGGCGGGGGGGGCAGGGCCGGGGCAGGGGGAGCTCGGCCGGGGCAGGGGGGGGGCAGGGCCAGGGCGGGGGGGGGGCAGGGCCGGGACGGGGGGGGGGGCAGGGCCGGGGGGGGGGGGAGCTCGTCTGGAGCAGCTGGCAGCCGCGCATGGCTTTGCAAATGCCAAGAGCGCACCTGAAGGACGGGTGTTATAACTCCAGCTCTGTTCTGCCTCGTCTGAGGTTTCTGCTTGCAGATTGAGGGTAGTCTCCCGGGAGCTCGGATTGCTTATGCCACAAAACTCATCCTGGCTGAGGGCGGCCGAGGAAACCCAAAGGCAGGTTGTGTAACCGGCCGCCGCCCGGGCGGCCAAAGGAGAGGGGAGACTTCCCACAACCTGTCATCAGCCCCGTCGCCCGAGCATGCCAGGGTTACCAGGTCTGGCCACTCTCAGTGCCTGGGGAAAACGGCGTCCTCCCTCAGGCCTGTACCCAACCCACAGGAGGAAAAGCACAAGAAAGAGACAGCCAGGAGGGTACAGCGCGGGGCTGGCCAGAGACCTCCCCTGTAGAGCCTGAGTGTGCACACGGGTGTGTGTACAAACACACTGCTAACGCCCATGCCAGCACCCGAGACAAAAGGCTCCCAGCCTGGAATCCCCAGCTTAGCACCCCAGCTCAGTACCCCCCAGCTCAGTACCCCCAGCTCAGTATGCCCAGTCAGTACCCCCAGCTCAGTACCCCCAGCTCAGTACCCCCAGTCAGTACCCCCAGCTCAGTACCCCCAGCTCAGTACCCCGAGTCAGTACCCCCAGCTCAGTACCCCCAGTCAGTACCCCCCGGCTCAGTACCCCCAGCTCAGTACGCCCAGCTCAGTACCCCCACCTCAGTACCCCCACCTCAGTACGCCCAGCTCAGTACCCCCAGTCAGTACCCCCAGCTCAGTACGCCCAGCTCAGTACCCCCAGCTCAGTACGCCCAGCTCAGTACCCCCAGCTCAGTACCCCCAGTCAGTACCCCCAGTCAGTACCCCCGGCTCAGTACCCCCGGCTCAGTACGCCCAGCTCAGTACCCCCAGCTCAGTACCCCCAGTCAGTACCCCCAGCTCAGTACGCCCAGCTCAGTACGCCCAGCTCCGTACCCCCAGCTCAGTACCCCCAGTAAGTACCCCCAGCTCAGTACCCCCAGCTCATATGCCCAGCTCAGTACCCCCAGTCAGTACCCCCAGCTCAGTACCCCCAGCTCAGTACCCCCAATCAGTACCCCCAGCTCAGTACCCCCAGCTCAGTACCCCCAGCTCAGTACCCCCAGCTCAGTATGCCCAGCTCAGTATGCCCAGCTCAGTACCCCCAGATCAGTACCCCCAGCTCAGTACCCCCAGTCAGTACCCCCAGCTCAGTACCCCCAGCTCAGTACCCCCAGTCAGTACCCCCAGCTCAGTATGCCCAGCTCAGTACCCCCAGATCAGTACCCCTATCTCAGTACCCCCACCTCAGTACCCCCAGCTTAGCACATGACTATGAGCTGTTTTCTAGACGCATGTGCAGACAGGAAGGCGGGGTGAGCCCCGTCAAGGAGGAGTCTGCGCACAGCGGGTCGGGACCATCACAGTCACTGGTGGTGAGCCCAGGGCAACCTCGCTGAGGAGTCACTCAAGGTGCCCGAGTCTGCCTGGGCCTGTCCACTCACAGCTGGGTTTCTTGGCATTGTGCGCATTTGTCTACGTGGGTCCCAGAGAGCAGGGTGGGGGCAAATTAGTCAATGTGAACCTCACAGACTATACCACACACCCCACATCTATACTGCCACCTCACATCTATACTGTCACCTCACATCTATACTGTCACCTCACATCTATACTGTCACCTCACATCTATACTGTCACCTCACATCTATACTGTCACCTCACATCTATACTGCCACCTCACACCTATACTGTCGCCTCACATCTATACTGTCACCTCACATCTATACTGCCACCTCACAGTGTATACTGTCACCTCACATCTATACTGCCACCTCACATCTATACTGTCACCTCACATCTATACTGCCACCTCACAGTGTATACTGTCACCTCACATCTATACTGCCACCTCACATCTATACTGTCACCTCACATCTATACTGTCACCTCACATCTATACTGCCACCTCACACCTATACTGTCGCCTCACATCTATACTGTCACCTCACATCTATACTGCCACCTCACAGTGTATACTGTCACCTCACATCTATACTGCCACCTCACATCTATACTGTCACCTCACATCTATACTGTCACCTCACAGTGTATACTGTCACCTCACATCTATACTGCCACCTCACATCTATACTGTCACCTCACATCTATACTGTCACCTCACATCTATACTGCCACCTCACATCTATACTGTCACCTCACATCTATACTGTCACCTCACATCTATACTGTCACCTCACATCTATACTGTCACCTCACATCTATACTGCCACCTCACATCTATACTGTCACCTCACACCTATACTGTCACCTCACATCTATACTGTCACCTCACATCTATACTGTCACCTCACAGTGTATACTGTCACCTCACATCTATACTGTCACCTCACATCTATACTGTCACCTCACACCTATACTGTCACCTCATATCTATACTGTCACCTCACATCTATACTGTCACCTCACACCTATACTGTCACCTCACATCTATACTGTCACCTCACATCTATACTGTCACCTCACAGTGTATACTGTCACCTCACATCTATACTGTCACCTCACATCTATACTGTCACCTCACACCTATACTGTCACCTCATATCTATACTGCCACCTCACATCTATACTGCCACCTCACATCTATACTGTCACCTCACATCTATACTGTCACCTCACATCTATACTGTCACCTCACATCTATACTGTCACCTCACATCTATACTGTCACCTCACAGTGTATACTGCCACCTCACATCTATACTGCCACCTCACATCTATACTGCCACCTCACATCTATACTGTCACCTCACATCTATACTGTCACCTCACATCTATACTGTCACCTCACAGTGTATACTGTCACCTCACATCTATACTGTCACCTCACATCTATACTGTCACCTCACATCTATACTGTCACCTCACAGTGTATACTGCCACCTCACATCTATACTGCCACCTCACATCTATACTGCCACCTCACATCTATACTGTCACCTCACATCTATACTGTCACCTCACATCTATACTGTCACCTCACATCTATACTGTCACCTCACAGTGTATACTGCCACCTCACATCTATACTGCCACCTCACATCTATACTGCCACCTCACACCTATACTGTCACCTCACATCTATACTGTCACCTCACATCTATACTGTCACCTCACAGTGTATACTGTCACCTCACATCTATACTGTCACCTCACATCTATACTGTCACCTCACATCTATACTGTCACCTCACAGTGTATACTGTCACCTCACATCTATACTGTCACCTCACATCTATACTGCCACCTCACATCTATACTGCCACCTCACAGTGTATACTGTCACCTCACATCTATACTGCCACCTCACATCTATACTGCCACCTCACATCTATACTGTCACCTCACATCTATACTGTCACCTCACAGTGTATACTGTCACCTCACATCTATACTGTCACCTCACATCTATACTGTCACCTCACATCTATACTGTCACCTCACAGTGTATACTGTCACCTCACATCTATACTGTCACCTCACATCTATACTGCCACCTCACATCTATACTGTCACCTCACATCTATACTGCCACCTCACATCTATACTGTCACCTCACATCTATACTGCCACCTCACAGTGTATACTGTCACCTCACATCTATACTGTCACCTCACATCTATACTGTCACCTCACATCTATACTGTCACCTCACATCTATACTGTCACCTCACAGTGTATACTGCCACCTCACATCTATACTGTCACCTCACATCTATACTGTCACCTCACAGTGTATACTGTCACCTCACATCTATACTGTCACCTCACATCTATACTGTCACCTCACAGTGTATACTGTCACCTCACATCTATACTGTCACCTCACATCTATACTGCCACCTCACATCTATACTGTCACCTCACATCTATACTGTCACCTCACAGTGTATACTGCCACCTCACAGTGTATACTGTCACCTCACATCTATACTGTCACCTCACATCTATACTGTCACCTCACATCTATACTGTCACCTCACATCTATACTGCCACCTCACATCTATACTGTCACCTCACATCTATACTGTCACCTCACAGTGTATACTGTCACCTCACATCTATACTGTCACCTCACATCTATACTGCCACCTCACATCTATACTGTCACCTCACATCTATACTGTCACCTCACAGTGTATACTGCCACCTCACAGTGTATACTGTCACCTCACATCTATACTGTCACCTCACATCTATACTGTCACCTCACATCTATACTGCCACCTCACATCTATACTGTCACCTCACATCTATACTGCCACCTCACATCTATACTGTCACCTCACATCTATACTGCCACCTCACATCTATACTGTCACCTCACATCTATACTGCCACCTCACAGTGTATACTGTCACCTCACAGTGTATACTGTCACCTCACATCTATACTGCCACCTCACATCTATACTGTCACCTCACATCTATACTGTCACCTCACAGTGTATACTGCCACCTCACATCTATACTGTCACCTCACATCTATACTGCCACCTCACATCTATACTGTCACCTCACAGTGTATACTGTCACCTCACATCTATACTGTCACCTCACATCTATACTGCCACCTCACATCTATACTGTCACCTCACATCTATACTGTCACCTCACATCTATACTGCCACCTCACACCTATACTGTCACCTCACATCTATACTGTCACCTCACATCTATACTGTCACCTCACATCTATACTGCCACCTCACATCTATACTGCCACCTCACAGTGTATACTGCCACCTCACATCTATACTGTCACCTCACAGTGTATACTGCCACCTCACAGTGTATACTGTCACCTCACATCTATACTGTCACCTCACATCTATACTGTCACCTCACATCTATACTGTCACCTCACATCTATACTGTCACCTCACATCTATACTGTCACCTCACAGTGTATACTGCCACCTCACATCTATACTGCCACCTCACATCTATACTGTCACCTCACATCTATACTGTCACCTCACATCTATACTGTCACCTCACATCTATACTGTCACCTCACATCTATACTGTCACCTCACAGTGTATACTGCCACCTCACATCTATACTGTCACCTCACATCTATACTGCCACCTCACATCTATACTGTCACCTCACAGTGTATACTGTCACCTCACATCTATACTGCCACCTCACATCTATACTGTCACCTCACATCTATACTGTCACCTCACAGTGTATACTGCCACCTCACATCTATACTGTCACCTCACATCTATACTGCCACCTCACATCTATACTGTCACCTCACATCTATACTGCCACCTCACATCTATACTGTCACCTCACATCTATACTGTCACCTCACATCTATACTGTCACCTCACATCTATACTGTCACCTCACAGTGTATACTGCCACCTCACATCTATACTGCCACCTCACATCTATACTGTCACCTCACATCTATACTGTCACCTCACATCTATACTGTCACCTCACATCTATACTGTCACCTCACATCTATACTGTCACCTCACAGTGTATACTGCCACCTCACATCTATACTGTCACCTCACATCTATACTGCCACCTCACATCTATACTGTCACCTCACAGTGTATACTGTCACCTCACATCTATACTGCCACCTCACATCTATACTGTCACCTCACATCTATACTGTCACCTCACAGTGTATACTGCCACCTCACATCTATACTGTCACCTCACATCTATACTGCCACCTCACATCTATACTGTCACCTCACATCTATACTGCCACCTCACATCTATACTGTCACCTCACATCTATACTGCCACCTCACATCTATACTGCCACCTCACATCTATACTGTCACCTCACATCTATACTGTCACCTCACATCTATACTGCCACCTCACATCTATACTGTCACCTCACATCTATACTGTCACCTCACATCTATACTGCCACCTCACACCTATACTGTCACCTCACATCTATACTGTCACCTCACATCTATACTGTCACCTCACATCTATACTGCCACCTCACATCTATACTGTCACCTCACAGTGTATACTGTCACCTCACATCTATACTGTCACCTCACATCTATACTGCCACCTCACATCTATGCTGTCACCTCACAGTGTATACTGCCACCTCACATCTATACTGTCACCTCACATCTATACTGCCACCTCACATCTATACTGCCACCTCACAGTGTATACTGCCACCTCACATCTATACTGTCACCTCACAGTGTATACTGCCACCTCACAGTGTATACTGTCACCTCACATCTATACTGTCACCTCACATCTATACTGTCACCTCACATCTATACTGTCACCTCACATCTATACTGTCACCTCACATCTATACTGTCACCTCACATCTATACTGCCACCTCACAGTGTATACTGTCACCTCACATCTATACTGCCACCTCACATCTATACTGCCACCTCACATCTATACTGTCACCTCACATCTATACTGTCACCTCACATCTATACTGTCACCTCACAGTGTATACTGTCACCTCACATCTATACTGCCACCTCACAGTGTATACTGTCACCTCACATCTATACTGCCACCTCACAGTGTATACTGTCACCTCACAGTGTATACTGTCACCTCACATCTATACTGCCACCTCACAGTGTATACTGTCACCTCACATCTATACTGCCACCTCACATCTATACTGTCACCTCACATCTATACTGCCACCTCACAGTGTATACTGTCACCTCACATCTATACTGCCACCTCACAGTGTATACTGTCACCTCACAGTGTATACTGTCACCTCACATCTATACTGTCACCTCACATCTATACTGTCACCTCACATCTATACTGCCACCTCACATCTATACTGCCACCTCACATCTATACTGCCACCTCACAGTGTATACTGTCACCTCACATCTATACTGCCACCTCACATCTATACTGTCACCTCACATCTATACTGCCACCTCACATCTATACTGCCACCTCACAGTGTATACTGCCACCTCACATCTATACTGTCACCTCACATCTATACTGTCACCTCACATCTATACTGTCACCTCACATCTATACTGTCACCTCACATCTATACTGTCACCTCACATCTATACTGCCACCTCACATCTATACTGCCACCTCACATCTATACTGCCACCTCACAGTGTATACTGTCACCTCACATCTATACTGCCACCTCACATCTATACTGCCACCTCACAGTGTATACTGTCACCTCACATCTATACTGCCACCTCACATCTATACTGTCACCTCACATCTATACTGCCACCTCACATCTATACTGCCACCTCACAGTGTATACTGCCACCTCACATCTATACTGTCACCTCACATCTATACTGTCACCTCACATCTATACTGTCACCTCACATCTATACTGTCACCTCACATCTATACTGTCACCTCACATCTATACTGCCACCTCACATCTATACTGCCACCTCACATCTATACTGTCACCTCACAGTGTATACTGTCACCTCACATCTATACTGCCACCTCACATCTATACTGTCACCTCACATCTATACTGCCACCTCACATCTATACTGCCACCTCACAGTGTATACTGCCACCTCACATCTATACTGTCACCTCACATCTATACTGTCACCTCACATCTATACTGTCACCTCACATCTATACTGTCACCTCACAGTGTATACTGTCACCTCACATCTATACTGTCACCTCACATCTATACTGCCACCTCACATCTATACTGCCACCTCACAGTGTATACTGCCACCTCACATCTATACTGTCACCTCACATCTATACTGTCACCTCACATCTATACTGTCACCTCACATCTATACTGTCACCTCACAGTGTATACTGCCACCTCACATCTATACTGCCACCTCACAGTGTATACTGTCACCTCACATCTATACTGTCACCTCACAGTGTATACTGTCACCTCACATCTATACTGTCACCTCACATCTATACTGTCACCTCACATCTATACTGCCACCTCACATCTATACTGTCACCTCACATCTATACTGCCACCTCACATCTATACTGTCACCTCACATCTATACTGTCACCTCACATCTATACTGCCACCTCACATCTATACTGTCACCTCACATCTATACTGTCACCTCACAGTGTATACTGTCACCTCACATCTATACTGCCACCTCACATCTATACTGCCACCTCACATCTATACTGCCACCTCACATCTATACTGCCACCTCACAGTGTATACTGCCACCTCACATCTATACTGTCACCTCACATCTATACTGTCACCTCACATCTATACTGTCACCTCACATCTATACTGTCACCTCACAGTGTATACTGTCACCTCACATCTATACTGTCACCTCACATCTATACTGTCACCTCACAGTGTATACTGCCACCTCACATCTATACTGCCACCTCACAGTGTATACTGTCACCTCACATCTATACTGTCACCTCACAGTGTATACTGTCACCTCACATCTATACTGTCACCTCACATCTATACTGTCACCTCACATCTATACTGCCACCTCACATCTATACTGTCACCTCACATCTATACTGCCACCTCACATCTATACTGTCACCTCACATCTATACTGTCACCTCACATCTATACTGCCACCTCACATCTATACTGTCACCTCACATCTATACTGTCACCTCACAGTGTATACTGTCACCTCACATCTATACTGTCACCTCACATCTATACTGTCACCTCACAGTGTATACTGTCACCTCACATCTATACTGCCACCTCACACCTATACTGTCACCTCACATCTATACTGCCACCTCACAGTGTATACTGTCACCTCACATCTATACTGTCACCTCACATCTATACTGTCACCTCACATCTATACTGCCACCTCACATCTATACTGCCACCTCACATCTATACTGTCACCTCACATCTATACTGCCACCTCACATCTATACTGCCACCTCACATCTATACTGTCACCTCACATCTATACTGTCACCTCACAGTGTATACTGCCACCTCACATCTATACTGCCACCTCACAGTGTATACTGTCACCTCACATCTATACTGTCACCTCACATCTATACTGTCACCTCACACCTATACTGCCACCTCACATCTATACTGTCACCTCACATCTATACTGTCACCTCACATCTATACTGTCACCTCACATCTATACTGTCACCTCACATCTATACTGCCACCTCACAGTGTATACTGTCACCTCACATCTATACTGTCACCTCACATCTATACTGCCACCTCACATCTATACTGTCACCTCACATCTATACTGTCACCTCACATCTATACTGTCGCCTCACAGTGTATACTGCCACCTCACATCTATACTGTCACCTCACATCTATACTGTCACCTCACATCTATACTGTCACCTCACACCTATACTGTCACCTCACATCTATACTGCACACCTTAGTCCACACTCTCTGCCAGCGTCTGGGACTGCACTAACTCTAGGAAAGAGCTTTCTCTCTCGTTGGCATTCGGAAATGAAAGTATGCAAATGAGCGCTCCCACGGCTAATGGCCTATAATTATATCTTACATAATATTTCATTTCAGTGTATTGCATTATGCTTTCCACGTTCATAATAATTGCATAATCATTAGCGGGGTGCAGGGAAGAGGTTCTGAACCCGGCCATCTGGGTTCGGAGCCAGCTCTGTCTCCTCGGGGCAAACCCAAGAACCCAACGGGCCCTGGGTTCTAAGCCCGAGGCCCTGATAGCGTTATCACTAGGATCTGTGTGAGTGACTGAAGCTACAGCTGTTTGCTGTGACTTGAGGAAGAGCAGGAAGGCGGTCAGGAGCCACAGACCTGTCCGTGGTGCTCAGCTCCACCTCTTGACCATCGTCATTGTTGACCTCAGGTTCCAACCGCGCTGACCACGAAATCTCAGGGATGAGGGGCGCGGTCTCTGCGGCCTGAGGCCTGCAGCCCGCCACGTTCACTGGGGCCCAAAGACTCCCTGGCGGCCCTGAGCATGCTGTGTGCCTGAGCCTGGACCGCAAGGCCAGGGACTCCCTGGTAACGGTGATCACAGGCCCGCCCACCCCCTCTGCAGCCAGCAACGTGCATCCGACTGCCCACGCGCTGGAGAATTAACGCCCAGGCCCCCGAGAACGGCAGATCGCCCAGTACGAGTGAACGTGCGCCTGGTGGGGGTGCGCCGGCTGGTTCACAGCCCACCCCATTACTTTTCAGTCTGGGATTTCGAGGGGGTAAAATTTGAGGGGCGGGGTTTGGTTTCCAGGGAGTAGTAAATCCGCGTAGACCTTGCCGGTCAGCGCCGTCCAGCCAGAACACACATTTGGGGGTCCCCCTGCGCCTGTGTGACCCTAGAAAACTCACGTCTACCCCAACACAAAACCAACCAGCCATGCGCTTGTGGAACGTTGCTTTAAAGTTTAAATTACATCTAAAATAAAGGATCGGCTCCAGGAACCATGAGATCGGGGAGAGCTCACTGGAGCAAAGCTGGCCTGCGGCCATGTTTGGCCCCGGCACCATCTGCCAGTCCAGCGGACATCCCCCTCGGCTCTCGTCCTGAATTGGATGGCTGTCCCCTCCCCTTGTGTGTCTCTCCTATGGACCTGTATCTATGGGAATATTCCAAAAAGGGTTTCCTTCCCAGGTATCTGGGAGACGCCTCCATTTCAGGACCCGCGCTCTGTTGGTGGTGACACTGTACCCCGACACGCCCTGGGGTGTCGCTCGAGTTCACCTGCCAGTCTTCTGGTGGGGTGTCCTGCCTGCTCAGCGGGGCCCAGCTGGCCTCCTGGGGCGCAGGGCATGCGTGGGTACACTTTTCCAGATCAAGCACCTACTCTGCCCCTCACGGGGCTGGGGGCAGGGGGTCATTTAGCATTCAAACCAGAGCGCCACGACCGGTATCGGTACTACGACAGGCAGAAGCCGGTGCGGTCCCGGGCAAGCCACGCCGCACGGAGGGCGTCTGGGTTTTTAAAGACGTTCATAGAAACTGCTGGGTGCCGTCCAAAGCAAATGAGTATGATCGTTATAAGCCGCCAAGCGCTACTTCGTGAGGCTTGGGTTTCTTCCCCGAGGGGGAGAGCTGCCCGAGTGTGTGCTGATCTGAAATGCCTCCCGCTGAGGGCCACAATTCTTTCCTCAGTCCCCGTTTTGAGAGTTGGTGAGTCTGTCCCCTGTGCCACGTGGTTCCAGCCTTCACATCAAGCCCTCCTCGGTCCCGGGGGACAGGAGAGCCTGGCCGGGTCACCTGTCCTGTGGCAATCTTACCCCTCCCCCCACTCCAGGCCATCCCTCCTCCAAGGCCGGTCAGGAGCTCTGCGTCTGCCCCCCCCCCCCCCCCGCTGCAGATCTGTTTCCACGGCGATTTCATCATGCCCCACGACGGCTAGACGGTGCACACCACCGATCACGTTCAACCCCTGAGCGGTGCACACCACCGATCACGTTCAACCCCTGAGCGGTGCACACCACCGATCACGTTCAACCCCTGAGCTGCTCCGTCCGAGAGCTCTGAGTCCTGGCTCCCCTCAAATGTCGCATCCCACCCATTCTGATGAGCTACGCCGCCCCTAACCCACCGGCGCCCCGCGCCAGGCACAGTTCTGAACGCTGTAAATATCCTACTTTGACCCACTGGGAATTCTGAGGGAGGGCTCTCTCTGTTTTGCAGGTAGAGAAACTGAGGTACCTGACATTAGCCTAACAGTCCACAATGCTGCTGTTGCCCCTATGTCCCTTTGACCCAGATGGCCAAGTTTCTAGAATTTTCCATACTGTGACAAGTAGGAAAGCCGGGATTATAGCATGACGCAGCAGACCCCGAGCGAGGGCTCTACCAGGGGCTGGTCCTTTCTGTACCGGCTGGCGTCGGCCACGGAGCCAGGCTTGTGTTTAGACGCACACTTCGTGTTCTTTGTCCTGTGCTGAGGAGTCAGGCGCTGGTGTAGAATTCCCGGCCAACCCACTTTCTTGGAGGACCTGGTCTCCGAAACCCTGGGAAGCAGGAAGACCTCAAGTCCATTTCGACGTCTCACTTTCTGCCTGGCCAGGCTTCGGTGCTGCCCCTCGGGTCTCTAGATGGCATTTGGGGACACACGGGAGAAAACGGGGAAGAGCGCTCTCCCACAGCCCCTGCTCCGGCGTGGCCTCCGGAACCTCACTGGACTCAGCACAAAACTGTTTCTCACAGTTTTCTAACCCGCACTGCATTCTCTAACCGGCTTTGCCGTGGGGATGGCATCCTGGCAGCCGGCTCCCACCCGCACAGCCCATGCCAGCTCTCAGCTCTTCAGTGAGTCCCTGTTGCGCCTCCACCCTTGATGGTTTAGAAAAAAAGAGCTGGAACACCACAGAGGAGAGGGTTTCCTTTAAACGCTCAAAACACACAGGTAATGAGCATCCTCCAGGACGGTCCCGATCCAGCCCGACCGTGTCTCTCGGTCGGTCCTTCAGCTCAATTCTCCACGCGTGCAAGCAAAAACGGAAACCAGCCAAAGCCACGGAGATGTTAGGATGATTGATGGCGGACTGGAGACTCCTGGCCTCTCAGAATGGGGGCAGTGGCTCCGCTGCACCCCGACAGCACCCCGAGGCAGGGATGAACATCGGCTGGGGTTGTGGACACCTCTGCTGACACAAAGGTCACTTACCACGGGGGACAGCCTCCTCCCCCCTGCCCCCGCTCTCACACACCCTTGCCAGTCTCCTCCTATCTGTTTGGATTCGTTCGGGTCTCACCAGCCAGCCATTCCCGGTTTGCTAGGACTGCTGGGTTTATGAACTTGCTCTAAATCTCTTGAAAGATGCCGAGTTGGGGGGCTGGTATGGACCACCAGGGCCGCTGGGCTGAAGCCGGCCAGCGTCTGAGCACCTCTGAGCTTGCCGGCCGACCACCAGCCTTCTCTGGGGCCGTGCAGATTCTCTGGTCCAGGTGGGACCCAGTGGGACTGAGGGAAGCCGGGCACAGATCTGGGCCGGTGTGAGCTGTGGGGCTGGCAGAGCGGGCAGATCCTGTTGGGGAAGATCGCAGCCAAGCAGAGGAAAACCTGGCTCTGCCCAGATGGCTGCACAGCCCTCACCCCTCCCTGGGAGCCCATAATGCTCAGGTCACACAGCCCGGGGCCTCAAGGGCCATGGGCCCAGGTCACCTCCGAGACGCTAACGATCTAGAACATTCCCTGTGTGAAATCTCTTCTCTGCCAGTGCTGATGTCAAGATGCCCCAAGGCCCAGTTCAAGATAAAACAGTCACCAAGTCTTCAAACTCTGACCACTCCCCCAAAGTGTAAGTCCTGTCAAAGAAGCTCGGGGGCTCCGGTTCTTGGTGTATTTCCACGCAGCTCCTGGCTGACCGTGGAGGCTCGCTCCGGGACGCGCCCACGGCCCAGGGCCCCCAGGGGGGCTGCGTTTTCCCCTTCACGCGTCGATAGAAAGGCCCACCGGCCTGCCACATAGCACGGCCCAGACCCTGGGGCTTCCTGCACCTTTCCCTCCTACCTGCTCAGCGCGCCAGCCAGAAGAGCTCCCAAGCCTCTCACTCGGCATGCAGGAGTGCTTAAAACAGCACCAGCCGAGCTTGTCGGGATAACGCCACACAGGCCGTCCTTCCGTGAGACACACAAGTGGCAAACTGGGAGAGCATTTTTAAGACCAAACTTGGTCTGCCTTCGGGATGACGGACGCGTTTGGAGGGATCCCGGGGTCCAAGGAGAGCGGAAAAGAGACAGGTGATGCCGGAAGAATCCATTTGAAAACTACACAGAGCCATGGCCCTTTAAATCGACTTTTTTCAAAATGGCGGGCTCTGAAATGGTGCTCTGGGACAGGGGATTTTAACAAACAATAATGCTAGTTAAGTAATCCATTCCAATGAATTGACTGAAATAAATTTTAAAAAGTGGTTTCCGGGAGGAGAAATGCAAACCCGCGGCCCTCTAGTTATATTGCCGCTGCCGCCTTCCTACAACCTCCTCTTTACTTCTTTATGCTTTACTCAAAACAGACAGCACTGGGCAAAGAAGTGGACCGCGTGAGTTTCGTACCATCTCCCTCAATCATGAGTGTGGGTGCGCATGCGTGTGCACACACACACACACACTCACAATACACATATAGGCACATGGAAAGTTCTGTCAAAGTGGATGGAGCTCATCACAACAGTAGTTCCTAAAGTAGAGGAGAGCATTTATGGCTAAGACCCCATGGAGTCACACATAAACCTGTATACACACCACAAGACCCCTTGTAAAAACCAGCAACAATCCCAAAAGTCAAACCATAAGACTGGGCAGAGAAGAAAGAACTATCAGCCGGGCACTGGTGCCTCACGCCCATGATCCTAGCTACTCATGATATCTGAGGATCATGGTTCAAAGTCAACCCAGGCAGGAAAGTCCTTGAGACTTTTCTCTCCAATGAACCACTCAGAAACCAGAAGTGGAGCTGTGGCTGCTCAAAGTGGCAGAGTGCTAGGCTTCAGCCAAAGAACTTGGGGACGGCGCCCAGGCCCTGAGTTCAAGCCCCACAGCCGACAACGACAATAACAAAACAAGGATCATCCTTCGTCCACAGACGCCGGTGAATTTCCTAGTGGAAGACACACAATGGGCCGGCCTGCAACCGGAAGACAAAACCAAAGGTGTGGATGGGGCAGGAAAAGGGAACTGCTTTCTCCTCTTCCGCAGGCTTGCTCCCACCCAAGTCTTTCAGTAGAAGCCGTTTTCTAGAAGGGCGACAACCTGAGCTTTAGTCAGCCGAGCCCTTTCCTGCTCAGGCTGGGAGGAGGGCATCTGAGGGAGGGCCACCGTCACTGGAGAGCACCACAGAGCAGGAGACACGGCCCGGCCCTCGGCCCGGCCCACCGCGGATCCCTCGGCAGGCCTCCGCCGGTGGGCCTCTGCCCCTTGGGTCACCTTGGCACAGTCTAAACCTTTGAAGCCATTCGGTGCCATTTGCGTGGCACCGGCTTCTGGTCTAATTGTGGGAGACTTTAGTAGTGCACCCCTTGACAGCACACAGACAGATGGAAGGAGCCGGATACAGCAGGGATTTCACACCCTGTGCACGTAAACCCGAAGGACACGGTGTCCTCTGAAGGTGTTAATCTCGCATTGTCTCAGGGACCCTCGCCGGCAGGCCATGAATGGAGACAGGCAAACGTCACCCGGCTAGCGAATGTCCCTGTCTGGACACAGGGGGCCGCCGGGAAGGGCTCTGGGCTCTGAGCGGAGCGCCACCAGCCTGCGGGCGCTCAGAGCCACGGTCCAGGCTCGGGACGGATGGGACGGAAGGAAAACACGGCTCGGCCTTAGCGAGGCTGGAGAGAGGTGGGCGGGCGGCTCCTGAATGAATCATGATCTTTTCTGATTCCCGTTTGTATGCAGAGCTCACAGCTGACCTGTTAAATAAATCATCAGACTTGGGCGTTTGTGTGTGTGGGTGTGTGTGTGAAAAGTGTAACATGAACTGAAAATACTAAGGGAGCAGCAAACCCAGCCACGAAATTAAATCACTGAGATTCGGCCTCCCGAACAGCAGCGGCCTGGCAGTTGGCAAGCGAGTGTGTGGAAGCGTCCTCTGTGTGTGCGCACGTGTGCACGTGTATGTGTGCATGGTTCTGCTGGTCTTTCTAACCTCTGGGTGACTTGCGCCCCAGTGACAGAGGGCCTTGGAACGAGACTTTATCAGATTCCGGGGTCGACCGCAGCTCTTCTGGAGAGCTGAGCCAAGTCCACAGCCCCCCCCCCCCAGTCCCAGGCCCCCTCAGGACCTCCCTGCTCTGTGGCTGAGGCTGAAGTGGGTCCCTTCCTTGTGAGCCTCCTCCCAGCCCCCCGGGCGGCCGGGTCTCCCGGCCTCACTCACTGGTGCAGGCCAGGGTGGAGCCCCCGCACCAGGAGACACGGAAAGCAGGTCAGGGCGTGTTATGAATCAGGCTGGGGGACCGGGAGGGTGTCCCCACCGCGGGCTGTGATCAATCTGCTGGTCTTCTTGAAAAAGTTAAAAGAGTAAGCAATAAATCAACGGTGGCGGCGGCGGTGGCCTTTGCCATCGAGCTGTCTCGAGATGCAATTTTAAATGACTTTGTGGTGACCTTGCCAACTTGTAATTTCAAGGTACGAAGGACATTTTTCCCCCCTTCACATAGTCCGCGTGGCCACTTGGCTGGGAGATGCCTGGCTTCCTTCCGACAGGTGCACCTAGTGGCTCAGCGCCCGGCTGCTGACTGCCCTCCGCGGACAGTGGCCCCACATCCCACCACTGCCTGACCACGGGATCGCACGGGCAGTCTGAGCTCCGGGTGTGGATCAGTGGTGTCGGCAGTGACCCCCCAAAGCAAGGTGACATTGGCTTGAACGGAACAGACGTTCTATTTCTGTTGAGGACCCGTAGAGTGGAGCATGGGGGCCGCACACCTAGACGGAGACAGTGAACTCCTCGCTCTGCTACTCAGGTGCTTCATCCACAAAGCAGGGCAACGGGGCTTACCCTCCAGAAATCTTGTGAGAATTAACGTGAAAATCTCCTGCCTGGCTGGGGGCGTGGTTCAGGTGGTAGAGCACCTGCTTAGCAAACGCAAGGCTCGGAGTTCAGATCCAAGTACCATATGCATGTACAACAAAGGGAGGAAGCAGGGAGGGAGGGAGGGGAGGGGGAGGGAGGGAGGGAGGGAGGGAGGGAGGGAGGGAGGGAGGGAGGGAGGGAGACTAGCCAAAAACCCTTTCTGTGGCCACCCAGTGTCCTGTGAATTTAAGGCACGTTTTTTCCCCCAGCAGGTGGAAACCTATAATCTGCCCCAACCCTAGTCCATCTTGTAACTAGGGATCACATTCAGAAAGCCAATGTCAGACTTGGGGACTGGTTTGCAAGCACCCAGCGCTGAGAAGTGAGTTCTTGCAACACACATCTGCCTGTGTGCGGGGACTCGAGGGCATATCTGCATACGGAGCAAAAACCACATTCTTTATGGTTCCGCCCAGCTATTAAAAACGCCCTAGTAAATCTAGCTGCTACCAAAGGAGCCGCCGTAAACATAAAACCCAGCTCAAAATCGAAGATGAGGCGACCTACGAGCGTTTATCCCGCAGCCAGGAAGACTCCAGTGAGCTGCCATGGGCTGTGTGTAAACAGCTAGGGTGGTTTTCCTCTCCCGCCGCTCGGAAAGCTCCGGCCCCACCCCGGCCTGGCCTGCCCCATGCCTCTCTCAGTGTGTCAGGTGAGAGGCACCTTTGAGTTCTCCATTCCAGTGACCAAGGTGGACCGGTGAGGGCCGTGATGGCCAGGGGCTGACTCTGGTCAAAGCCAGGCATTGTGAGGCTCCCCGCCGGCCCCTCCTCATCCTCAGGAGGCCCTGAGGCCTCTAAGAGGGTGGGGGAGGAGGGTGCCGTGGACGGCGGGACCGTGGCAGGGAAGGGCTGGGTGCGGGCGCCGAGGTCCTCAGGAGCTGCGTTAGTCTTAATGCTGAGCCAAGCATTGCTTTTATGAAGCCGGGAATCAAATCTCTCAGCTTTGGGCTGTAATTAGGTTAAGAGCATGGTCTCCTAGGGCCGCCACAACTCCCGGAAGTGGTGATGAGCTGTGTTAGGCCCGCGGGGAGTGAAGCGATGGGATCAGCTCGCTGTGATTTAATATGTAGAACCCGCGAGTCCACGTCAGGGGTTCAGGGGTGAGAAGACACCAGAGAGACACTCGGTGGTGGGGAGAAGAGCAACGGGTTCTCTGGGATGGAATTAAGAAAAGAGCAAACCAAAAATGACTGGTTCACCCTTTCTAACACAGCCATCCGCATACGCATATATAAAATCCTATGCACATAAGAATGCGTGTATTCCTTGTTTTCCCCTGGAGTGAGTTTCTGAAGTCTTGCTAACTCGGATGCCCTCAGGGTAACGTCGGTGTGTGTGGCCTGTCCATCCGCCTCAGCCTCTAAGCCTCTACGGCCAACCACAATCCTGGTCCGGTGTAATCAGACCAGCAACTCTTTAGGAAAAGTTAGGATTGGTGGTTAACTATCCCAACTTTTAAGTCTTGGTGACCATTCGGGGGACCCATGAGACCAGCATGAAGGCTGCTGTCTGCAGTCTGGCTGATTGCTAACGCAGACCAGCCAGGGCCGCCCCATACGTGGCATGGGGAGGGACGCCGGCCTTGGCAGGCTGCGGTAACTGAAGACCCCGCCGTTCACCCCAGGCCGGCGGCTCTCACCCACCAGGCCCTCGGAGTATGCGTGTTTGATGTCCAGCGGGTGGATGCTTGACTGAACTATGCTAGAGAGAAGGAGGGAGAGAGGGAGGGAGGGAGGGAGGTAGGGAGGGGGGAAAGAAGGAAGGAAGGAAGGAAGGAAGGAAGGAAGGAAGGAAGGAAGGAAGGAAGGAAGGCAGGCAGGCAGGCAGGCAGGCAGGCCTGCGCGGGGGGGAGGGGGGGGCCTGGGAGGCAGGGGTCCTCCCGAACCCCGCTGGTGGCCGCACCGGGGCTCAGCCACCCGCAGCGCCTGCCCCAGAGCCCTGCTCTAACCCAGTCTTGCGGAGTCTCTCAGGGCCCGCCAGTCTACGCCTCCCATCTTGTCCCTCATACTTGATTTCCCTGTCGGGAAAATGGGGTGGCCGGGCCCCACCTGGGCCGGGAGACAGAAATGGCGAGAAGACTTGGGCAAGGCCGTGCGTGGGCAACGGGGCCCCAGAAAGGCCTTCAGCTCAGGGACGAACGCGCCGCCCTGCCCGCTGTGTCTGGCCGTCAACGCGGGGGCGAGGGGCCCTTCCAGGGGAGACGCGCCCCATCTCACTCAGCCCGTCCCTGGCCGGGGCGGTGCGGGCCTGCAGAGGGAACCGGGGCTCCCGGGGCCCACCGAGGCAGAGCGCTGAGACGGAGACGATGCTGGCCGCCTTCTTCCCCGCACAGAAATGGCGGCGCTTCCACCAGGGGCCACAGCCGGCCACGCCGCGAGAGCCCTCCCCGCCACGACTAAATAAACTTAACAAACGAACCGGCCGCCGTGCCAGGGCAAGCGGAGGCCCGAGGACCCCCCCCCCCAGGGCAAGCGCAGGCCCGAGGACCCCCCCCCCGCCCAGGGCAAGCGGAGGCCCGAGGACCCCCCCCCAGGGCAAGCGGAGGCCCGAGGACCCCCCCCCCTCCCAGGGCAAGCGCAGGCCCAAGGACCACCCCCCCCCCAGTACCCCATGGGCTGCGGCCGGGTCCTTCCTGAGAACCTTCCTGGGCGGGTCTGGAACTGACCACACCGGCCATTTGAGTATCTCACTGGACCCTCACCAGGCTGTCACCTGTTCTGGCCTTAGCGGTAGAAGATTCTAGATCAGGTCCTTCACCAGTCAAACCCACCTCACACTCCCCGTACTGCCAGCTCAAGACAGAGAACTCGGGTGTGTTCCGGGCCGGGCCTGAGGGCTGTGCCCCGCAGCGTGCGGTCTCTCCGGAACGGCCCATGGACACCGCATGTGGGCTGAGGTGCGGGTGGCAGGCTGCGTGTGCCGCGCTCAGCAAGTCGGTCATCCGGGAAGGACAGACGGAACGGGGCGGGCGGGCACTAGCTCTTAGCAGGCACCCATGCGAGAGGGTGGGGAGCCGCTCGGGACGCCGGAGAACACCCTGCCGCTTAGCGGCGGCGGAGCCCGGGACACGGAGGGCCCCCGGAGGGTCGCTCCTTTCAAGGCGGCGGCGGTGGCTGCGGGGCAATGGGAGAGGAGCCGAGTGGGAATCGGTGACGCTTCAGAGTGAGAAGCCGGCTGTGTCCACAGCCTGGCCTCTGCCCGGGAGAAGGACGCGAGTCCCACACTGGCTCCATCGCTGTCACCCCCAACGGCAACTCCCCATTCTCTCCTCGGTGGTGGTGGCACCGGGGCTTGAACTCGGGACCTCCGTCTGCTGGGCGGGTGCTCTGCCACTTGAGCCACACCCCTAGGCCTCTCTTGCTTCATGTTCAGACCTCAGTCCTTCCCCCTAGGACCCCCGGTGTAAACAGGATTGAAGGTGCGCACCATCCATCACCCCCAGCCTTCAACTTTCCCACCTTTATACCGACAAAGACTTCAGAACATGCCCACACTTAAATCTGTCCGTGATAGTAGGAGCTCGTGAAAGGGACTGGAATGTCCGGAGGAGGTAATTTTTTTAATGTCTAAAGGATAACGGCTAACTAGGCAGGAGAGGGAAGGACTGTGATGCGAGACTTCCTCCTCTGCTCAGCGGGAAAAGGGCCCGTCAGCCACTCACCCACGCTGGGACTGCAGCTTCTCCACGAGGATCTACCTTCCTCTCCCAGGCCTGTGTCCCCACCAGTCCTGGAGGGGGTTTGACACTGTGTGGTTCTGGCACCAGGATCAAATGTGCTGGTGTAACACGGCAAAGACGGAGTGGTGAGGGCCTTCTGAACACAGGTTCTGAGCCGGGCGCTGGTGGCTCACGCCTGTAATCCCAGCTGCCCAGGAGGCTGAGATCTGAGGATTATCGTTCAAAGCCAGCCTGGGCAGACCAGTCTGAGAGACTCTTTATCTCCAATGAACCAGCCAAAAACGGAGTCTGGAGGTATGGCTTACGTGGTAAGAGTGCCAGCTTTGAAAGAAAAAGGCCCAGCAAGAGCCCAAGGTCATGAGTTCAAACTCCAGTACCCACACGAAAGGCAAGAAGGGAAGAGCCACGCTTGGGGGCCCGTGGTTGGTTCCAGCGCTAGCTGGACTTTTCCTCCCTGTGTGTCTGCTGGGCAGTGGTCATTTCCCTGTCCCCGCAAGTACCGGGCGCAGAGCAGCACCGGCCCCACCAGGCGGGAGCCAGGAGACCCAGGTTGTTATGATTAGGGCGTGGGAAGCCCTCCGAGTGGTAAACGCAGCTGCTCAGTGAACGGCGGCTCTTGCCGTTACAAGGTACACGCTCCTCCAAGACGCTCCTGTGCACTTGTCTCTGAGGGGGGGCCTCAGGCTGTCCTG
Organism: Dipodomys spectabilis; assembly: GCF_019054845.1. Taxonomy (NCBI): domain Eukaryota; kingdom Metazoa; phylum Chordata; class Mammalia; order Rodentia; family Heteromyidae; genus Dipodomys; species Dipodomys spectabilis. Next base: position 57,014 of record NW_024871301.1, on the reverse strand, counting down.
ACGCTGGGGTTGGGGCCTCGGGACGGCCACCCCCCACCCCGGCTGCCCTCTGCCTCCTCCCAACACGCGCTCACCCGGTCCCCGCAGCCAGGAGGCGGGCTGGGGATGCCGGGCAGCGTGCCCACGCCGGGCCGGAGGCACAGGCTGGTAGGTAAGCACACTGTGAACACGCATGCACGCAGACCCCGCACACCACATCGGTACACGCAGGAATGGCGGTGAGGAATCTGTAAGGGATGTGGGGGGAGGCTGGACGGAGGACCGGTGTGTCCATAGCCGGGCATCGGCAGGCAGGGAGAGGCGCTGGCTGCCCAGGGCTGACCCTGGGGGTCTGAACTAGATGGGCAGACGGCTGGTGTGAGATCTCCGCATCCCACCTGCTCCCGGCTCACCTGGAGAGCTGAGGGAAGGGCTTGAGACGGGCGGCTCGGCGCGGAGGGCGGAACTGAGGCTCTCTTCCTTTTCAGGTCTTCCGTCTGTCTGACCCCGGCTCCCGTGGCCTCAGAGACCCCCAGGAAGGCCCCTTACGGCTCAGCATCTCTGAGGCCACAGACACGGCTTGCCGGGCTCACCGGGGAACTTCGGCTGAGACGCCTCCTCGGGGGACCCCTCCCCTGCGTCCGGCCTCCTCCATGCCTCCACTCGGTGACGCGAGGGAATGGTCCCGGGGGTGCACTGCTGCGTGAGGGGCACGCGGGGCCGGCTGCCCACGGCACCTTCCCAGGCCCCTGCCCTCTCCACCCGGCCGCCGGCCCCGGGAAGAGTTGGCGCTTGAGCACCCCACAGCCAATGCTCTGCCTTCTAGACCTACCAAGGTCCTTCCAGAATTCTCACACTCACGCTAGAAGCGCAGCGCCGACCTCCAAATGGTACTTGCCCTGCCGTTCTGTTCGAGACGCCATTCTACTTCGGGAACCAGAACTAAGGCACCCTCTGGCCCTCTGGGGAGACCCGATGTCCCATAGCTGGCCCACCTCACTGTCCATCTCCGCGGTGATGATGATTGCCAAGGACTGATCTTTTACCCGCGGGGCCAGGAGCCTTGGACCACCTCCGTGGACCCCCGGGCTGGCATGGCCAGCAGGGACCCCCGCTCTGAGCGGAGAGGGCTGCCCCGACCCCTCGGAAGTTCTCCTTGGCTGAGATGCCATCGCTAGATGCCGCGCTAAAGACCTAAGGGCCATGTGCCCGGGCCGAGCGCGCGGTTCTGTCTCCTTCCCGCGGAGGCTCCATGGCCCAGCCGAGCAGGAAGGTGAGGCCCGCGCTCCTCAAGCGGAACAGTCTGGAGTCAGTGGAGCCCACGAAGCCCCCGCAGCACCGCAGGAGCAAGTCCCAGCAGGTGCGCTTCAAGGAAGATGGCGCCCCGACGCACGCCCCCGGCCCGCCCCCTGCGGGCCCAGGGAAGACCCGAGCACCGCGGCACCAACACCCCTCCACCTGCCCCGCGGCCTTCCCCCGGGCCCAGAGGGCAGGGGGCTTCAGAAGCATCGCCATCCAGACCTCCCCAAATCTCAGGAAGCACTTCCCAGTTTTCAAGAGGAAGAAACTCACAGCCAGCAAGTCCCTGGTAGAAATGCCCACCGCGTCCTCAAGTGCCATCCGGGTCAACGGCGACCTCTCCCGACAGGACGTGGTGGCGGCCCCTGACCTCGCCTACTTAAAGCTGGCCCGGCGTCTGGCGGACGGGCCTGGAAGGCTGGCCGCGCCCCACCCCTTCCTCCCCAGGGCCTCCCCCGTGGTACAGAGCAACGGGCCTGTTGGCCTCTGCTTGCACGCTGGGACCTGGAGGGCCTCCGAGAGAGCGACGGCCGCCGCTCAGGTCCCCGATGATATTTGTCACAGCCCGTCCTGGAAAACCAGAGCATCTTCCTTCAGCCCAGACAGCTGGGTACCCACCGCGGTCGACGTGTGTCCAGGTGACGGGAGCAAGGAGCCCACGCTGGATTCGGGAAGACCCCCCGCCCACCTCGATGCCACCAGCAGTGCCCGCGACACCCCGGGCACAGAGACACACAACCCCAAACCGCTTTTGTCCAAAGACCACTTGTGCGAACAAGCCCCCGGCCTCCCGCCATCTCAGCTGGGGGAAGCACGCGTGCCCTCGCCCCCACGGACTCACGGCTGCCCTGAGCTGGACTCCCACGGCCGGCCGGCCCATCCCGGGAGAGCCCCGGACGGCCCCGCGTCGGGGGACAGCTGCCGGGACTCGGGGCCACCTGCAAGTCGCAGCACGGCCGCGTCTGCGTGCGCGTGTCAGGAGACCACGGCCAGGAGCCCCGCCCGGCCAGAGGCCCCGGAGCTTCCCGGCCTTCCCGGGAGCGGCACCAAACCTCAGATCCAGGGCAGGGAGAGGCGTGGCCCGGGCCACGTCCAGCCGGCACCAGCGGAGCTGTGTGACCTGCAGGGCCGGCTGCAGTCGGTAGAGGAGTCTCTCCACTCCAACCAAGAGAAGATCAAAGTCCTCCTGAACGTCATCCAAGACCTGGAGAAGGCCCGGGCGCTCACCGAAGGGTAAGGTGATGCTTGTTTAACTGCTGGTGGGGTCATTTCCCCGGGCAGACTGAGAAGGCGGGATTTCAGGAGGCAGCAGCTCAACAGGCTCCCGCCTCGTAAGCGACGGAGTGAGGGTCGCACCGGCCTAGGCTTTGATGGGCCCTGGGCTGGGCTGCCGGGGGTCAGCGGGCTGCAGGACCACCGAGGATTTGGGGATTTCTCTGCCAAGGAGTCCAGCGGGAGGAAGGGGCTGGCCCTGGGCTGCCAGGGTGGGAGAAAGGAGGAATGGTCGCCTGGCTTTGGCCGTTAGGGGTTCGAATCCCCGCTGCCTCTGACCGCATGCCAGGAAAGGGGGGCGCTGGGCGGCAGCATCACGCTGGGGCTGCCTGCGGCGGCTCGGGAAAGCCGGGCAAGGGGCCTTATGTTTGATACTGGACGAGGTCACCACCCCCCCGTGCTTTCTCGCCCCCTCGCCGGAAAGGTCCGGAAAGGTCTGTGCTGCAACCTGCGTGCAGTGGACCCTGGGCTGAGAGGGGACGGGAGAGGCGCGTGAGGGCGGGGATCTCCTGGGCCGCGGCCGCAGCCTCTCAGCACACGCTGTCTTCCAGGCGCAACTTTTATCGCACCGGCCAGGACCTCAACAACTGCAGCACCTGTCAGAACACGGCGTGCATCATCTACAGGTACGGCCCGGCCTGCTCCCCCCCCCACCCCCCGCATGCTGTGCTGTGCGTGGAACACTCTAGCAGTTCACCCACAACGGAGAGGCAAAGACGCGGGGCCTGAGAGTTAAAGAACAAGGCCCCAGAACGTGGACGTGTGGATCTGGCCCTCCACTTTCGGGGAAGTCCGGCCCGTTCCCCGCTAGGGTGGTGAGCTTCCCCGAGAGCAGGCGTGGCGGGGGTCAGGACTTGCATCCAGATCTCTCCACTCCAAAACTCCGTTCCCTCCCCACCCAGCCCCTGCCTGCTCGGTAGCTTTCCCGAGCCCCACCCCTCCTGCGTGGGAAGAGCTGTGCTACAGCACCGGTAATCCCGGCTCACTGCACCGCTGCCTTCCCGCACAGGGCAGTGGGAGCCCCGAACACAGCTCAGCGAGGAGGGTCGCGTCCCTCGGTGTCCTGTCTGTAGTCGGAGGGGGGGCCCAGACTCAGAGACACCACAGGAGCCGATGCTCAGTGCGTGAGTGCCTCTGGTGACGGCACGGGAGCGTGCAAACCCACAAGCTCACCGCCGCCGGGGACGACGCGGATGTGTGCTTCAGTGGATCCCACGCAACTCCCCTCGACCCAAGGGCGGAGTCTTGCTTTCCCCGTTACCGGTGTCTTTCTCAGCCCGGGGCTGGGACCCGGGCGCCCGCTGGGTTGCCTGATCTTCTCCTAGCCATGTCTCATGCTCTCAGTCAGCGTTCTGAGATTTCACCCCGCAGAAGGGACCAGGCACATGGGAACAGGGGAGGTGCTCGCTGAGCAGTCTGCTCTTAGACGGGAAGAGCCGCAGGAACACTGTCACCACACACACACAGACACACACACACACACACACACACACAGACACACAGACACACAGACACACACACACACACACACAGACACACAGACACACACACACACACACACACACACACACACACAGTTCCTTCACCAACACAAACCAACAACGTGTGCCAAGTCCCCCTTGAGATCGGAGCACACTCTCACCAGTGCTCACCTTCACTTTTCCCGCTCCTTCTATTTATGGCTTCTATCTTAAGCAAATTTCCTAAGCACACAGAGGATGGAAATTAAACATCTAGACGGCCAGGGAGGACAAAAGAAACCATTCCTCCTGAATTGTTTAGGTAACCTGCGCTGATGTTACCGACTCTCTTCAAGTAGCCAGATGAGGGATGTTCTATGACCAGAAAGCCATCTTATTATTTTTAAAGATTGGCTAAGGTAAGTAAAAAGGCCCGGGGACCAGGCCTGGGGAGAGCGGCTTCTGCCCTCAGAGAGTCCTCTCGTTTGAAAAGCGCCAGCCTTTAACGAAACGATCCCGGTGGGGCCGGGCGGCCCCGACATTCCACTGTTCCCAGCGGCGTCGACAGCCATGGTGAGTGGCTACGCGGTGGCCGCCCACCGCGTCTGAGGAGGTCTGCGCCCTTCTGCCACTTCCTCCCAAGGGCCAAGCAAACATCCTCCGGGAGCCGCACCCCGGGGTGGACGGCCACGCTGCCCGCGCACCTCCCTCTGCAAACCACCCCGTGCCGCGTGCACGCCGCCGTGCCCGTGTTCACATCTCTGAAGCGGTGGGGAAGAGCAGGGCCGTGAACTCCGTGAGCGGCGTGGGAAGAGATCAGGACAATCCATCAGAGCCACAGGGGGAAGACGAGAGGGTCTTTTTCGTTTTGTAACATTTCAAATGACTTCAAACTCGTCTCGTGTCCTGGCGAGTCAGATCTCTGAAGTCAACAGGGGCGTGAAGCGAAGCTGCTGCCCTCCGGCCTCCCTCCCTGCTGGCCGCGGTGGACGGGCTCTGGGCACGTCTCTGGTCATCAAGCACGCGGGCGCGTGATGGAGGCCCCCGGGCCCGCGGCCCCGCGATCGCGGCCGAGCGGCTTTCCCACAGGTCCCGGCAGCCGAGGCCGTGCGGCTCCTCGGCCCACAGCCAGCCGCCGCCCCTGTAGACGCCCTGTAGACCAGGACCTGAAGACCGTGTGCCTGGCACTCGGGGCCCCCAGACTCTACCGAGTGTTCAACATTTGTTGTTGTTGTTGTTGTTGTTGTTTAACTTTTCATTCATTTTTGTTCCTATCCTGCGATTTGAACTCTTCCAGGCGCTGTTCTTCGAGTTCTTTTGCTCAGGACTAGCACTCTACCACTTGAGTCGCAGCTCCACTTCTGGCTTTTTGAGGTTCATGAGAGATAAGAGTCTCTGGGACTCTTCCTGCCCCGGCTGGCTTTGAACCCGCGATCCTCAGATCTCAGCCTCCTGAGTCGCCCAGAGGGTGTCTACTCATTTGTATTTTCTTAAACTGAATCTCAAGAAAGGAGGGAGGGCTGGGCTCTAAACCTCGCCTGAGCCTGAGCTCCGGCTCCCTCTCCTCCTTCCTGCTCTGTTTTAATCCAAAGGTGGAAGGAAGGACACTGTTACCCAAGACTCACATTCACGTCCGTTATCTAGAGGGTTCTGTGTCGGGGGCTGGAGCATCCCCTGCCCTCCTATCTCCGGCTGGCTATCCTAGATCTTTGCCAAGGGAGGGCGGGTCTCGGGTTTCTGGCCACAAGCCAGCGCCGTACCCAGTCGGAATGCATTCGTTTTTAACGTTGTTAGTGACGCCCTTGACTTGTAAAATGAATCCTCCTCGATATCCATGCTAAGTGATGCAGATCACGGCCTGTTTTTAAAGAATTGCTTCTTATGTTTAAAAAGCGGGCAGAAAGGAGGGAGAGGGAGGGAGGCTTGTTTTGGGAGTAAGTGCATCTTCTAGTGCCCCGTTTCCCAAAAGAAAACCATGCTCCCTCCCTCCCTTCCTCCCTCCCTCTCTCTCCCCTTCACCCTCTCCCCCCCTTCCCCTCTCTCCCATCATGCACCGCTCAGGGCTCCGTGGGAAGCCTTCCCTTCGGTCCCTCCCTGGGCCTCATCTGAGATCAGGACTAATTGGCAATCCGGGCTGACATTTCTCCTTGGGAGAAACTTGCTAAGAGCAATTAAAGTCCAGTCTGTTCTCCAGCCAGGAACCCGGATGCCGGGCACCGTCCCCCGGGCAGGCTCTGAAGGAGCCCCGCTAGTGCCTGACCGGCTGGCCCTGTCCGCCTGGCCCCCTCAGAGGGGGTGCGGGGCACCCCAGGCTTCCAGGGACAGGACCGAAGCGGAGACCCTCTCACCCATGCGCCCATCTCCTCAAACTCCAGACCACAAATTGGCTCCTTGCCGCTTCCTAGCCAAACCGGTTAAAAGGCTTCCGAACCAGACTGAGAGGAACGAGGCGGGACCGAGAGGGAGATTCGCCGCAGGAGCTCCGCGCACCCAGTGCCTCCCGTCCGACCCGCCGGGCCTCGATGCCACCAGGCCTTCCTCGATTTGGCTCCTCTGGTTTAGCTCTCTGGCTGTTGGGGTTTGGCTTTGTCGGATGCTTAAAGCTATTACCTGACCAGAGACATTTCTCTAGAACTTGCAATGCGCCCTCAGACCTGTGGGTCTAGCAACCAACTTTTCGCTTAAATTATTTAGTATTTTTTCCTTCTGTCTGCTTCTGGCGCCCATCTCCCGGCAGGAACCAGAGCCTTCCACCCACGTCCTTGCTCCGGCCGGGAGAGAGAGCTGCTGCGGAGGAAAGTAGCCAGGAGTCACGCGGCAGAAAGAGCTATGCGCCACGTGCAGAGCCGTGCTTTCTCACACCTGGGGGCCACGCTCGGTTCCCGCCGGCTCTAGCGCGGACGCACGCGCCCGGGGTCAGTGGGCCGCGAGCCTGGCTCCAACCACCGCTGCAAAACTGCTGCACGGTTCGCGTAGAGGTGGAAATTCTTCTGCACCCCAATGGGTTAAGTTCCGGGACAGTTCCCTGTTCCCTGCCTCTCTCTGGGGCCGTCTCCTTTTCCCTCCCTCCCCCGTGGACGGGGAACGGAGCAGGATTTACAGTATCAGCAATTTATCTGCAATAAAAAGTGAAGCCTCCTTTAGCTGCATTAATAGCTAAAGAGGCCGAGCCGTGCCACACATATGAAGTGGAGCCGGCCCAGGGCTCCGCAGGAATAACAAGCAGGGCCCGCAGGGCTCCGGCTTCGCCTTCCGTGTCTAGTTCACGGAGCCGGCGCCCGTTACCATTCCTTGACCCAGACACCCCGCCGGGCATTTTGCCAACGGCTCCGTCCTCCTTCCCATCCCTTCCTCTTTCTCCTGCGGAGTCGGGCAGGGCCTGGCCGGCCTTGCTCTACCCCCGCCTCACGTCAGGATGGCCGAGGGGCCTCACAACGCCCCCCCCCGCTCGCGACCTCGCCTCCCGGGCTCCGCGCTCCTCTCCCAGAGCCACGGCAGCCAGGATTTCCACAGCCAGGCCCGGCCGCTCCTGTGGCTAGAAGACAACGCAGGCATCTCTGAGGACCTGGTGGGGGCAGACAGATGCCCGGGAGAGAGAGAAGAGAGAGACAGACAGACAGACAGAGAGAAGGGCTGTGTTTCCCGGTAGAAATGGCCACCGGCCCAGAGGCTTGAAGTCACATCTGATAAACAGGGGGTACTCGGGGTCACGGAAGCACACTCGGATCAAGTGCTCAGGACACCGGCCCCGGCAGGTTCCACTGGACACCGACATCCGCACCAACGCTCTTGCTTTCCCCGGGCTGTGCTGGGTCCTCAGAGCCACTTTCCCAAATTATGTCATGGGACCCATCAACTCCTACAGCTAATTCTGTAGCTAAATGCTTTAAAAAAAAGAAGAAGAAGAAGAAGAAGAAGAAGAAGAAGAAGAAGAAGAAGAATAGAAGGTGTCAGCAGGGAATGGTAGTACACACCTGTAGTCCCTGCTGCTCAGGAGGTGGAGTGGAGGGAGATCGCAGCCAGAGGCTGGCCAGGGGGGAAGCATGAGAACCTCACTCCCTGGCACCTCAGCACAAAGCAAAACCAAACAGGCACACACAAGCTGCAGGGGACCGATCCATCTCTGCCGCACCCGCTCCGCGCCCCAGGATGGAAGGGCAGGAGGCCGAGAGGACCCTGGCGGCCTTCTGCCTTCGCGCGGAGGCCTCGGGGCCAACCGGTTGCAGTACAAGGGCCAGGGGTGGCTTGTCCCCATCCTGTCACCGTGGTGACATGTTTTACAAAGCCCCGTCTACAGGGGACGGTGTGGACAGGCCCCCTCCCCCCCGGGGGTCTCACCAGGGACAGGATGCCGGCGACTTCCACGGAGCTGCCACCGGAGCCACCGGAGCGGGGGACATCGCTTCCCCCCTCCCCCCCAAGGCTGCGGGCTGGGTGTTCGCGTCCGGCAAATCTAACCTGCCCCATCCTAATGCTCTCCCCGTCATGGCGGACGGGAAGAGAGGCCCTGAGTCGCTTGGGTCAAGATGGCGGAACTCTCGCCAAGGAGACTGGCGACCTCGTAAAAGTGACTCTGGGGAATCTTCTAGACACTTCTACCACGGACTACAGCAGGAAGAGAGCCGCCTCGGAGCCTCGCCAGACCCCCACCTGCCAGCTCTCAGACCTCGGAGGAATCTCGGCGACTCTCTCGGCCGCATGGCCGCGGTGTCTTGAGCCGGGTTTGGATGCGGGTGTAATCCAGCCCCGCTTCCCTGCGTTCGCTCCTCTGTCTTACGGAGCCTAGGACCCCTCCCTCCTCCTTCGGGGTGTGCGGGAGACAAAGCAATAGACGCAGGACGGAGCCGCGTTCGCGGAAGCCAAGCTGCTCCATAAACACACGGCGCTGCTGCTAGCTTCCCTCTGCGAACCTCCGTGCCTTCACCCCTCCCCGGCTCCCGCGTCCCCGGCTCCCGCGTCCCCGGCCGAGGCCTGCGCCGGGGCCCAGCCCGCTCATGTGCCTTCACAGACTTCTCTAGAATTTTCTCCCTGGTCCTTCCTGTTTCTTTGACAAGCCCTGGTGGAGCTCGTGCCGCGTCTGACTACCTAGAAAATCACCTCTGCTGCTTTTTGCTTGGCGTGAGGACCCGCGCGCCGATCCGTCGTCGGTGGGGTCGCTGCCGAGCGGCTGGCACGCAGCTCTCCCCCCACCTGGCCTGAACCCTGGGCCCCACGCATCCTGGGGGGATGCCCCACCTGCCTGGCCGCTCTACACCACCTCAGAGCTCGGGCCCTGAGTCCCCCTGCGACCGTGTCTGGGCTCCGGGCTAACCACGTTGCCAGCACTCAGCTTCTTCCCTAGGACCCAGCACAGGATCTGCAGCGCATAGAAGGTAGTGCTGGTCAGAAGGGCTGGAGGAAGGAAAGGGGGTGCAAGGCTGGAAAGGTTATTGGGGTTCTACAAACTCAGGCGAGCACTTGAAGCAGGGAGGTCCCTTCCCCCATCTACCCCGCCCCCCGCCCAAGCCCTGGCCACAGCCAAGGATCTGCTTGATCCTCGCCGAGCTGGCAGTGGGGCGGCTGAACTGGGCACCAGCACCCCGTGTCTGCGTCTCTGCCGCCCCATCGCCAGTCTGGAGATGAAAGGCACTGAAGGGAGAGGGCCCCCAATCCTCCCCAAGCCAGCTGCCGCCCAGAGACAGGTGAACCCCCAATCCTCCCAGAAGCCAAACAGCACTTCATCACAGACTGAACACCAAGGAAAAGCGACAATTCTCCTTTATGTTAATAAATTGCTTTGGCTTGGAAGAGCATGAATCAATGTCTTCCCAAAGCACAGGCTCTGCTCTGTCCTCCGACAGCGACTTCTCTGGCCTCGGATGGAAAGCCACTCCCCGTCCCCAGAGCTGTGGGGCAGCCCGGGGCAGGCGGGGGCAGGCGGGGCTCCCGGATCCCTGTCGTTACCCGGTGACCCCTGTGGCGTCTCCATAGAAACAGAGAGATGCTTTCTTCCCTGAATGTACACTGGGGAGGGGAGGTAACACAGCAGGCTGAGAGCAGGGAGAGTGCTCCCTTCCCCCACACGGAGGGGGGGGCAGAGGGCTTTGCCAGCCCGGGGGAGGGGGCAGAGGGCTTTGCCAGCACGGGGGGGGGGGGAGCGGGGGAGGGGCTGCGCCGCTGCACCCCCAAGGGCCAGCTGGGCCAGCCAGCGGCTAGCCATACGGCTTCGGCCCAGCCCGAGAGCCCTGTCCGGGCCTCTCCCCCCAGTCCCACTTCACCCCGGATCTGGAGGCCATTTCTGTTTTCTCTTCTGGCTCTTGGCTTCCCAGGCCTGCCAATTCTGCATACCTTCTGCCATTCGCCAGAAATATGTTTTTCTAATAGGTGCTGGGGCACTTGTAAATCTCGATACACTCGGGGGGTTGTTTGTTATTGTTGGAGTTAAGACGGCAGAACCTGAACGCATAGAGGAGTGTATTTGGATAATTTGGCAGGCATCTGGAGAGAAAGCAGCGGCGCATTTTAAAAGCATGAATCACCTGCCCTTGAGACTGGGAAGTCAGGGCCACGAGGCCGGGATCCAGGTCTGTCCATCAGCGTAACCTCGCACAGGGCTGGGCTCAGAGCAGGTGGAGGCCTTAGTGGGTGGGCCGGATGGATGGACTAATGGACAGACAGAAGGAAAGAAGAATGGATAGATGGAAGCATAAACTGAGAGTGTAAGGACCGAAGGATGGATGGATGGTGGATGGATCGATGGATGGACAGAGGGGAAGACTGACAGAAGGATGGATGGGGGAAAGGATAGATGATAGGTAAATGGACAGGTAGAAGGACAAGGGATAGATGGACAAACGGACAGAGAGAAAGATGGGGTGAGATGCCCTCTCCCATGCGGTATGGAAGGCCCAGCACAGGCAGGAGATGGACGATCTCCTCGGCTCCATCTGTTCTCCATGGTGAAGGTGGTCTCTCACACAGGAGCTGGGGTGACGGGGAGCTGTGTGTGCCCCTGGTCCCAGCGGGGAACCAGAGCCTGCACCTCCTGCTTGGGATCCCTTCCCTGCGCAACGCAGAGGCTGCTGGGACCCGCCCAGTCTCTGCCCCCTCCTTCCGTCTCCGCGGGGGGGGGGGGGAGGCGGAGGCGGGGCAGACAGAGGCCCCTCCCCCAAGACGAGCCAGGCCGCTGGCGGGGGTGGGCGTGTGCCCCTGCCCGTGACCGGGCACAGGTGGGCTTTGGCGAGGAGACCCGGGGTCCCCACCGGGGTCCCCACCGGTGCGGGTCGGCGCGGGCTGCCTGAGCGGAGCCACGGGGCCCTGGTCCGCCACGCCTTCCTGGGCACCCGGGACGGGACCAGCCTGTGGCGGTTGCCCACTCGGTGTTTGTAGGGCGGCGGTGTGCTGCCCGTGCACATGCTCCCCGTGCTCCTCCCGCGGGTGACCCAGGCTGCTGCTTGGGAACGGGGGTGCGGCTCCCATGTCCTACGGCTGCAAGCTGCGGCGCCTTGCTCTGGAACACACAGCCTGTGTTTTACCCATTCTATAGGGCACCCTGCCAGGATTGTCCTCCTCCACAGAGAGGACTGGGGAGGGGGGGAGGGAAGGGGAGGGGGAGGGGGAGGAGGGAGGGGGGAGGAAGGGGAGGAGGATGCAAGTAAGAACCTGGGCAGCGCGTATCCAAAGTACACGAGTGCGATGAGGAGCTGCACTTCCCAGCCTCCCCGTGGCACCATGGCCGCCCTGCCCTTCTGTCACTTGAGCTCAAGGACGAGGCGCCGCCCGGCTGCGCTTGTCACCTGGGAGTGGTGATTTTGTCTATCAGCCGCGCTGGCTCTGATCCTCGGTGCAGGGAGGGGACACGGGGGGGGGGGGGACCCAGAAATGGCAGGTGGCCCTTCAGACAGCTGTTTGCGGGCAGGCGGGGTAGAAAGGCCTCAGACAGTCCCACTGCGTGAGCAATCTCCTCCCCCCCAGCGGCATCTCCTCTTCCTCCGGGCTGAGCGAGGAGGAGCCGGGACTTGCTCCTGGCCTCTCCACACTGCCCAGCTTCGGGTCTTTAGACCTCTGCGAGCCCCAGTGTGAAACCATAACAAATCCGTCTCCAGGCTCAAGGCCCAGCCCCGCACACGCCTCCTGAAGTCACCCCCAGGAAAGCTCCTCCACCCCTGCCCGGCCTGTCTAGAGGATTCCTTTTTTCCTGGTGGGTTCTTCGGGCCGCAGGGTAAAGCAGGGTGAAGGCTCCCCAGGCCAGCTCAGGGTGAGCAGGGATGCCCGCTTCCCACAGGCCCGGCTTCCAGTCCCCTCCAGTTCTACAACCTGCTCCTTACTGACAGAAGGGAGGGAGAGTCGGCCCGATGCCACCGATCGACGCTTTGAAACAGGCACCGCATGGGCAAAATGAAGGGAGGGGGGGGGCCGGGCGGCCGTGGAGGGACGGCGGGTCAGTCTGCGTGGAGGAACTCGGGATGGAGAGGCAAGCCCGGGCCAAGGCTCGGTCTGCAGCGCGTCCAGGGTGCAGCGACACCTGCCGCCCGAGGCCGCCGCCGCCTGCTTTCCATCTCCCAGCTTTGCACACGGCAAGCCCAAGTCCTTCCCGCCTCCCATCCAGAGAGGAGGAAACCCAGCCCTGTTCGCCACGCCATCCCCCGTCCCCGCTGGGTCTTCTTCTAGCCGGGCAGCAGCGTGGGTGCGGAACGTGCAAACGCGTCGGCAGGAGGAATGCCAGGAGGCACAGAACCCTGTGTCCCTCACCCCGGGCAGCACACCCCTGGGCCAGGCACCCAGTACATCCCCGCTGCCCGGAGCTCCGGCATAGACGTCATCTGGGAGGAGACAGAGGCTCAGGGAGGCCGCACAGCTTCCCCAAGGCCACACAGCCACCGGATCCCTAAAGATCCAGAACTTTCTCCCGTGACCCCCCCCCCCCCCCGCCCACCCCTGCGGGGCAGGGCTGCCCTGTGTTACTGGGATTTACGTCCTCCCACCTCTCTGTCTTTCAGTGTTGAGTACGATTTTCGACAGCAGGAGGGCAGATTCCACAGAGTCCTGCAGAACCTGGGCCACACGGAGCCCGACGACGACACCCCTTCGCCCCCGAAGTCTCCGGCGGAGGCCCCGGCCCCCGAGAGACAGGACTTACGGAGGAAAGCCAAGAAGGTGAAGAAGAAATGCTTTTGGTGGATCTGAGCCGGGGAGGGGGGGCGGTGCGGCCCTCCCCACGCAGGAGCCGGGCCTCTGCACAGGCCCCGGCCCGAGGGACGTGTGCCAACCCCACGCCCGAGCGCGGGCCGCAGCCGCGCGAGACCGGTGGCCTCCCTGCCACACACAGCCAGGGCTCACCCAGGGCCCCAGGTCCTGCCGTGAGCCCCACTCACCCCAGCCCCACCCCCGCCTACCCTCCCTGTCCTCAGGCCAGAGACACGCATACAGGTGGTCTGCAGTACAGGAATCAGAGGAGGGTCAAAAGCCGGTACCCCCCAAAATAAGATGTTAGAAATGAGCGCTGTGCTCAGCTATTGGTGTACACAAGCAGAACGGCAGGGAGACGGGCCTGAAATCGCCAAATCTCCCCTGTGTGTGTGTGCGCATGCATGTGTACACATGTGTGTATGCGCGTGTGTGTCTGCAGGTGTGGAGAGAGCTCTTCATTTTCAATGAATCTCTTGATCCCAAATTAAAGAGCTGTGAGGGGCCGGGACTTGTCGGGGGCTCACAGGGGTGGGTCTCGGGGAGGGGTCTCGGGGTGGGTCTCATGCACCTCTTCCTGGGGCCCGACCCCACCCAGCGGGGCGGGAAGGAGGGGGACTTGGCTAGGGGCTGGAACTCTCCAACTGCACAGTTCATTTACCCACAGTCCTCAGAGGTCTGGAGACTCCGAGCGATCAGCCCATCTTATCAGTGACAAAACTAAGGCAGAGGCCAACACCCACCCAGCCAGGACAGCCTGCAAGCAGGTTCAAACCCACACAGGGTCAGGCCCAGGCAGCAGGCCAGGCTTGCCTCCATTTTAGGATTGAAGGCCTCTCCTTCCCGAAGCCTGAGTTCTTTAAGGTCTGCTTCTGAGGGGTCCTCCACAGCAGCGGCTGACGGAACCTGGCCTGGGTGGGGGAGGAGGGCCTGTCACCCAGCCGTGAGTCCACGTGGGTGAACTGACCCCACTGTAAACCGGGAGTGACTGAGCGAATCACCCAGTGAACCCCCCCCCCCCACCTCGTGCTGTGGTACAGTGGAGACGAGGGGAAAGCCCATCCCATCAGAGCAAAGATAAACACACTTGCCATCCTTAAGAACCCACGTTTGAATACGATACACCTCCACCCGCTTCCCGAGGCCGTGCAGTCCCCTCCCGGCCCGCCCACCACGGGCAGAGCACCACTAATCCGAACGAAGCAGCGGCGTTTGGGGTCCGGGAGGCGGGCTCACGCTGCCGGGGAGCCTCTGTCTCAATGTGCGTGCTTGCACCCCGTCATTAGCCTGGCATCGGTCTGGATTGGGAGTGACCCCCACCTGGTCCCAAGGAGGAGGGCCAGACAGGGGTGCAGCCTTCCTTCCACCCCGGGGCGGCCGGTGGGACCGTCCAGTCTGGGATGGGGGTTGCAACGTCTGCCCCCCTGCTGTAGACGCTCAGAGCCCCTTCCGCTGGCAGTGGAGACCCTCGGAGGCCGGGCTGGGGCCTCTGCCCGCCGAGGGGAAAAGGGGTGAGGAGAGGAGGGCTGAGGCCGCGCACAGGGAGAGCTGGGCGCCCGCATGAATCCGCAAATGAACGCGATGAGACCAACATCCATATTTCCAGTAAGGAAACCAACCAAGGCTGTCGCCAAAGCCCGGCCGGCGCGGGGCTGCGGATCCGAGGCCGGGAAGAGGGGATCTCTCCCAAGCACCGCCTCGCTGCTGGGCAAGCAGGATCCCCTCCGTGTTTAAACAGATATATGTACACCCAAAACTTGTTATTTATCCACTCCTCTTTGTAAAATACATGTGCCATCTGCCATCACTAGCACCCACAGAGAACGCTTTCCTGGAGGTTGTGTGGTTTGATGGGGAGAGATGAATTGAGCAAAAATTACTTTTAAAAAACTGAAGGGGAAAGGACCTCGCGACCCAGCGGGGTTGCGGAGTGGAGCGTAGTGCTGCTACAAGATGCTTTGTCCCCAGGGCCTCCTCAGAGACAATGTACGTACTGATGCCGGGTTTTGTAAATTTCTAAACTGTTTTAAATGGGATATTATCTTTTGCAATAAACGTACATATTTTTTTTTCCTAGTGGTTTTAAGGCTCCTTTATTAGCGTGGACGGGTCAGGGCTGAGAAAGTTTAAACCACTAGGAAAGTTTAAAGTGTTGCTCACTGAGTGTGGTAGTGCATGCTTGTAATCCCAGCACCCCGGAGGCTGACACGGGAGGGTTGTGAATTTGAGACCAGCCTGAGGCTACCGAGTGGAAAAATAGCCCCCCAAAAAGGGGAAGAAGGACACCTCCGTGGTGAGGGGAGGGGTGGGCCGGTCACCCTGGCGTGGACACATTTCTCAGGGATCAGGACTCCATGCACAGTGCTCCCACAGAGAGCCGAGCCCAGCCTCCTTCAACGGGAGACACTGCGTGATGTTTGCCAGGTCGCCAGCTTGTTCAGCGTTCTTTTAACATTGCCTTCCGCTCTCTCCTTTTCCTTGAAAGGTACCTTTGAGCCACACGTGCCAAGAAACCCAGTATTGTGTCCTCCAAACATTAGGTGGAATGAAGGTCGTGGGATTACGTTCGGGGGTGTTCTAGAGGCTTTCCTACCAGGGTGTCTGAGAGCGCGCCGAAAAACGCTTTCTCACGTGAGCCATTCTTTCTCCTGCCTGCCTTGCCCCTGAGCTATCTACAGACCATCTGATTTATACTAGAGTGTGAGACTCCCGCTCTGGGAAATGCTAATTTCCTGCACAGAAAAAAAGGACAAAATAGAACCAAGGACAAAAAGTCAGAAATCCTGGTGCGCAGGGCCGACCATCCCCTCCCTCCCCTCCCCTCTCCTCACCCTCCCCTCCCCTCCCTCCCTCCCCTCCCCTCCCCTCTCCTCACCCTCCCCTCCCCTCCCTCCCTCCCCTCCCCTCCCTCCCCTCCCTCCCCTCCCCTCCCTCCCTCCCCTCCCCTCCCCTCCCCTCTGTGGCCTGGATGGCCCACAAGGCTGATTCTCCCCTTTACAAGACAACTGCTCATGATGAAATGTCCTGAACATTAACCGGGGGATACAGCAGGTGCCAAACACGTGTGCGCACGCGCGTGCACACACACACACATGCGCGCGCACACGCTTGCTCGCTGAAGTGAACGGAGAGAACAGGCCTACGGCTGGGTCAGACACAGGCGTGAGTGCCAGGACCACGGGCCTTCCAGAGAACGCGGCGGGGCCTGAGCAGACGCGTGGCCGGGACGCAGAGGACACGGCCTGGCAGGGGACCAAGGACCCCAGCGGGGAGAGACTCCGGGAGCCAGTCCCCCTCTGAATCAGCACCACAGTGACAGCATCACCAGGTGACAGCACCACAGAGCAACAACCCCCCTTCACCCTCCCCCACCCCCGCAGGAAGCCCGTGCCAGGAGCCCAGCCCCCCCACCCCCGCAGGAAGCCCGTGCCAGGAGCCCAGCCCCCCCACCCCCGCAGGAAGCCCGTGCCAGGAGCCCAGCCCCCCCACCCCCGCAGGAAGCCCGTGCCAGGAGCCCAGCCCCCCCACCCCCGCAGGAAGCCCGTGCCAGGAGCGTCTGGGCTGGTGTGGACCTGTTATCCGGACATTCTGGGGACCACTGAGCTCGTCCTGAGCCCCCTTCCCGCCTTCGTTAGCTCAGCAGAGCTCCCAGTAGAGTCTGTGTTTGAAAAGGCCCTGCTTTCCCTGCCCGCAGCAGCTGGCTGTAAGCACGGTATGCTGAGAGCGTATTTCTCAAGTTCCAAGAAACAAAGATGTTTTATGATCCTGACGCCCATCCAGCAGCAGAAGGCCGGGCACACGTCCAAACCTACACTGTATCTGGTGCCGGCCACGTGGGGCCTGGCAGGGCCAGGGGACAGCCGCCGCTCCCAGCTCCCGCCTCCCCGCCCGACACGGGCCCCCGCCGGCCCTCTGGCCCTGCTCAGCCTCCCTGGCTTCCTCCTGCCCCGTGGTGCCCAGCTTCCTTCAGGGGCTCAGGCCTCTCCCCTCCCTGCCTGGAACTCCCACACCCAACACTCACTCTCCAGCCCTGAACCACACCCAATACCCTCCCGGCCATTCTGCAGACACAGGGGACCTGGCCCGGGTGGGTGGGTGGGTGTGTGGGTGGCTTCCCCGAACTTGCACACAGGTCTGCGTCATTCCTTGCTGAGTCTGTCTCTCTCTAATTAGCCTGGACCTTCCCAGGCCGGGAATCCGGCTTATTCTTGCTTCCGCATTCCCAGCCCTCCCCACTGGGGCAAATCGGGGCTGCAGGAATAAATTAAGGAGGAGATTGGATCCTGCAGCCAGGAGGCCAAGCAGGACCCCAACACTTCCTCTCCCAATGTCCCCACCACAGAGGGGGCCAGGCCCGGCCTGGGGCGCACACCCCGGGCCCAGGGAGAGGCTCTCCAGCAAGGCCCATGCCCCAGGCTCCCAGCGTCCGCCCTCCCAGGCCGCCGACCACAGGACCCCGCCACCCTTCCCCACATCTCCGTCCCAAAGGGTCACAGTCTGGCTCAAACCGCTTCCCTAATACAATGTCATCGTAATTAAATCCCAAATGCATGCTGCACATTGTGCGGAAATACAGCCCCGCTGCGGGTGAGCGAGAGAAAATGAGTTCTGAGATGAAAGCAGATTGTTAACTATTCTCACTGTGATGTTTCCATTACCGTGCCAGCCTTTATTCCGTGTGACCACTTCGGCCGGACGGGGTCTGCCGAGCAAGGAGCGGTTTTAGGCAGAGCCATGTACCTTTGTGTCCCCCCATGATTAACGTGAAAAGACAATGAAAATCACACCTTGGGGTGAGGTGGTCCACAACAAATATAAGCTTTCTTATCACAGAAGGCTTTGTGCAAATTTGCAGAGCCTAGAAGTGTGTTGTATTAAACTCCACTCAAGTGACATCCATCCTCTTCCTCCTGACCAAACCTCCCAAAAATGCACCTTCTCTGAGCAGCTGTCCATAGTGGTGGCCTTGCTGGGCTGCAGGTAGCACAGCCCCGCGGAGAGGCCATGTGGAGAGGCCGGCACAGCCCCACGGGGAGGCCGTGTGGAGAGGCCATGTGGAGAGGCCAGCACAGCCCCGCAGAGAGGCCGTGTGGAGAGGCTGCGTGGAGAGGCTGGCACAGCCCCACGGGGAGAGGCCGTGTGGAGAGGCCGCACGGAGAGGCCTGATCACGCTCACAGATCGAGGCTGCTGCTTTTGCACAACAAGGGGAGTGAGTCATTGCGATTGCCAAACTAACTCCCAAGGGGAACCCACACAGCTCTTCCACCACGGAGCATGAGCCACTGAACCTCCCCCCCTCCACCACGGATGGAATGACCCGCAAGGATGAGAAGGTCTGGGCGTGATTCGTGGCTACCATTGCGCTCTGTCTGTCTGTTCTTGCCATTTACCTAAATACAATACTCCCTCTGTAGCTGAGAATTGGGGAACCAGGGCGCCATCAAAGCAACGCACAGGACCAGCACGCTGAGCACGCCGGCTGGGCTTCAGGGTTCCAGCCTGCCCCCATGCCTGCTCACGCAAACCCACCAACGCGGGGCCCATGCCCGTCTGCAGGGCAGTTCCCTGGCCCCCGCTCTGAGCCAGGCCAGGGCCAAGGACAGGGAGGGAAAGAAGGGCAGCAACATGGCCACCATGGCTCTGGGTTCTGGAAGTTTCCTCGGCCGTTGCTGAGGGGTTTGACCCTGTTGTCTCCTCACACAGTGCCGGGAGGTCGCCTGTAATGGCTGCCATTTCCAGTGGGGTCCCTAGGGGACTGGAGGGGGTGGCATTTGTCAGAGTGCCCGGTGGAGGTAAGGAAGTCCCAGTCCTTACAACACCTGCCAAACCCGCCAGCCAGCCACCGCCGAAGTGTGGCCTCAGCTTGGTAACTTCTCCTGAGCATCACGCCGCTTGCTGTGGGACGGGGGCCTCTGCCCGCCCGGGGTTCCGGGTGCACAGCCCGGGCTGCCCTCCTGGCTCCAATGAGATGTCTTTTGCACAGTTTCCAAGCCCACCCATGCCAGGAAGCAAAGCCCTTCTCCCCTGGCAGCCCTGTGAGGGCCCGAGCGGCCGCCGGCTCCCCAGATCCCACACTGGACGGACGGGGAGGAGACACAGCTGCGGACAGCGCGGAGAGGAGGCGGCGGCAGCCCAGCCGGGAGCAGCAGCTCCTATGGAATGCCAAGGCCTCGGGCCCCTCCGCCCACCTCACCCCATCTCTCCAAGGAAGCCCTCGGTCCCCGCCCCGGGGCTGTTTAGAAGAAAAGTGAGGTCGGGCGTGGTGAAGACGCTCCAGGAGGCTGGACTCACTCATTAACTCCTATTTTTAAAGAAAGTGTGTTTGAGCTTCTTCTTCTGATCATAAAAGGAGAGCAAAGTCATTTCAGAAAAGAAAAGAGAAAACACACCCGGAATCGTGTTTGGTCCTGTGCCCTCTAAGCGGAAAGTTCTGAACCCATTTCAGCCTGGGGAACGGAGTCTCCAAATTGGGGGGCCCGAGGGGGGGGGATGGGACGGGGGCCACATTTCCCCCTGTCAGGACAGTTGGTTAAGAATGGGGACAGGCGGGGGGCACTGGGCCCTGCCCGGCCTCACCAGCGTCCTCTTCGCAGCCCAGCCATGGCCCTGTGCCCCCCCAGCCCCCCACCACCCACCCCCCATGGCGAAGCTGCAGAGCCTCCTCTGGGGCCGTGCGGGGCAGGGGATGGCCGTGCACGGAGCCTCTGCTCCCGGGTCGGGCCACGGCTGTGCCCGCCACCGCCTCCGCCCTCTGCTGGGAGCCTTCGAGCCTGTGAGCCACACCAACCCTCTCCCTTCCCGAGGAGCCGAGCCCTTCCGTGCGCTGACGCCGGGTGAGCCATCTCTGCACCAGCCCCCTGTTCCTGGAAGCCACCCCCAAATCCCCAGCACAGCCACGCAGCCCTGGCCGTGAGCACCGACCGCACAGCGCAGAGCCAAAGCAAGGCCGACGCGGCCCGAGGCTGGGGCCCGCACCGCCCGCTGCCCCACGCCACCAGACCCCCGTGCGAGTGCCACTACTGTCTCTCTCCACTGACCACCTCCAATACACACCAAGACACGCGTGCACGCACATGCACGTACGCACGCCTGCACTTTGGCGGCTGGTGGTCTACTTGTGTGGACCAAGAAGTACCTGGGGGTTCTAGAAGGTCTCTAAGGCCTGGGTGGACATCAGATAGGGGAGGGGGAGGAGGAAGAGGAAAAGGGGGATGAGGAAGAGGGGAAGGAAAAATGGGAGAAGAGGGAGAAGGAGGAGGTAGAGGAAGAGGAGGAGGAGGATTATGAGGAGGAAGAGAAGGAGAGCAGAAGGGTGAGGAGGAGGAAGAGGAGAAAGAGGAAAAGGGGGAGGAGGAGGATGTAGAGGAGGAGGAGAAGGGGGAGGAGGAAGGGGAGGAGGGGAGGAGAAAGAGGAAAAGGGGGAGGAGGAGGATGTAGAGGAGGAGGAGAAGGGGGAGGAGGAAGGGGAGGAGGGGAGGAGAAAGAGGAAAAGGGGGAGGAGGAGGAGGTAGAGGAGGAGGAGAAGGGGGAGGAGGAGGAGGTAGAGGAGGAGAGAAGGGGGAGGAGGAAGGGGAGGAGGAGGGGAGGAGAAAGAGGAAAAGGGGGAGGAGGAGGAGGTAGAGGAGGAGGAGAAGGGGGAGGAGGAAGGGGAGGAGGAGGGGAGGAGGAGAAAGAGGAAAAGGGGGAGGAGGAGGATGTAGAGGAGGAGGAGGGGGAGGAGGAAGGGGAGGAGAGAGGAGAAGAAAGAGGAAAAGGGGGAGGAGGAGGATGTAGAGGAGGAGGAGGGGGAGGAGGGAGAGGCCGTCCCTCCACTGCCAGCCCGGTGCTCTTGGGTAAAGCCCGCCCCACTGGGTCAGACCCCAGCTCTCCGCTGGCCGCTGTGTAGTCATGGGCAATCGGCACGGCCTCTCTGTGCGCCGGGGACCACTCTGTAAAACCCCGCGCAGGTGAGGAAGAAAATGCAGAGTGCTCTGTGCGCACCGGCCACGCTGTCGGGACGTCTGCGGCCAGCCGTGCGCACACGAAGCTCCGCACCTCCCCGGGGTGCAGGGGCGCTGAGGGGCGGTCGGGAGCACAGCCCGTCCTGGCCTCTCCTGGGGGACAGTGGGCGCTGGGGTCGGCAGGCCCTGCGCCCTTGTCGCCCGCACCCGCCACCGGGCGTCCCGGCTCCAACAGCGCGGTGCCCCAAAGGCCGGCGCCTGGCAACTGCGGTGAGCTGGGGAGAGCGTGATTCCTGGTCCCCCCCAGAACAGCGGGGTCATGAGGCCCTGAATACACCACCGGAATAAGATCGCCAGCTCCAGCTTTCCACACCACTACCAGGCCTTCTTCCTTCCAAGGACTCCTGGTGGCGGGGCAGGGCCAGGCCGGCTGACCCTGGGACAACCAGCATGATGGGGTCGGGGGGAGGCTGGGATGGGAGGCGGGGGAGAGGCGGGGATGGGAGGCGGGGGAGAGGCGGGGATGGGAGGCAGGGGAGAGGCTGGGATGGGAGGCGGGGGGGAGGCTGGATGGGAGGCGGGGGGGGGAGGCTGGATGGGAGGCGGGGGGGGGGGAGGCTGGGATGGGAGGCGGGGGGGGGGGAGGCGGGGATGGGGGAGAGGCCGCTGGGTTGGGGGGGAGGCTGGGATGGGAGGCGGGGGGGGGGAGGTGGGGATGGGGGAGAGGCCGCTGGGGTCGGGGGGAGGCCTGGGATGGGAGGCGGGGGGGAGGTGGGGATGGGGGAGAGGCCGCTGGGGTCGGAGGGAGGCTGGGATGGGAGGCGGGGGGGGGGGAGGCGGGGATGGGAGGCGGGGGGGGGGGGAGGCTGGGATGGGAGGCGGGGGAGAGGCGGGGATGGGAGGCGGGGGGGAGGTGGGGATGGGGGAGAGGCCGCTGGGGTTGGGCGGAGGCTGGGATGGGAGGCGGGAGAGAGGCGGGGATGGGGGAGAGGCCGGGGCAGGAGCAGGGATGGGGAGCCAGGGGTCACGCTGGCCCCTGAGCCACTGTCTCTCCACCAGCGACAAGGCCGCACGGTGCCCTTCTGGAAGGGAGCTCTGCGCTCCGGACAGGCACGCCGGCCGGTGTCGGGGGGGGTGTGCTTTGTGACTGCACATCATTTCCCAGCCCGCCGGGAGAGGCGGTCAGCGCCGTGCGTGGACGGCCGGCGTGCACTCCTGACACAGGCCGCGCCACCTCTCACGGCTCGTAAGGCCAAGGCGCACCTCACTCCCGGCTAAACCGTCTCCGCGACTTCCATCATCTTCCATCCCAGCCTCTTAGAGAGACCAAGACGGCCAGAGGACAGGGTGGATGAGCTGGGAGACGGCCACCCACCCCGCAGGGTGACAGACATCACTAATCCACCAGCCCGCCTTCCCATCTCCTCCACACCGTCCTACTCCAGCCATGGCCAATCGACCATGGACCATTCTGGGTTTCGGGAGCGTGGGTGGGAGGAGGGAGAGGGAGGAAATGTGTGCAGAAACCAGTGAAGCAGGGGGGGAGGGGAAGGGTGGCGGCAGGACTGCAGTTCATTGTGCGGAAAACCACCGAGAGAGGCCAAGGCCCCTGGGCCCAGCTCTCTACGAAAAGAACACACAGCCGGATCCCGACCCCACATACCCTTTTACCACCCTGTGCCGGGGAGGAAAAAGGCCATGTGCTAGAAGCGGATTTGGTGGTGGTTTGGGGTTTGTTTTGCTTCGTTGCCTTTGGCTTTTGTTAGATTCCCTTTGGCTTGTTTGTTACCATGCACATTCACGGTCCAGGCGAGTGGACTGCGAACGAGTCGGCCGTCACGTCCAGCAAATGATGACTACAGAAGACTGAGCTCAGCCAGCTGGACGCCGGCTGTATGGACCGTGCAGGTGTGTGTGCGTGTGTGAGTGTGTGTGCACGTATGTGTGTGTGAGCGTGCGTGCATGTGTGTGTGCGCGCGCATACATGCATGTGTGAGGGCTGAGCTCAGCCAGCTGGCCGCCAGCTGTATGGTCCTTGCAGGTGTATGTGCATGTGTGAGCGTGCATGCATGTGTATGTGCATGTGTGAGCGTGCATGCATGTGCATGTGTGAGTGTGTGTGCATGTGTGAGGGCTGAGCTCAGCCAGCTGGCTGCCAGCCGTGTGGACCATGCAGGTGTGTGTGCGTGTGTGAGCGTGCGTGCATGTATGTGTGTGCGCATACATGCATGTGTGAGGGCTGAGCTCAGCCAGCTGGCCGCCAGCTGTACGGTCCGTGCAGGTGTATGTGCGTGTGTGAGTGTGCATGCATGTGTGTGTGTGTGCATGCATGCATGTGTGAGGGCTGAGCTCAGCCAGCTGGCCGCCAGCTGTATGGTCCGTGCAGGTGTATGTGCGTGTGTGAGCATGCATGCATGTGTGTGTGTGTGCATGCATGTGTGAGGGCTGAGCTCAGCCAGCTGGCCACCAGCTGTATGGCCCGTGCAGGTGTATGTGCGTGTGTGAGCGTGCGTGCATGTATGTGCATGTGTGTGTGTGCATGCATGCATGTGTGAGGGCTGAGCTCAGCCAGCTGGCCGCCAGCTGTATGGCCCGTGCAGTGTATGTGCGTGAGTGTGCGTGCATGCGTGTGAGTGTGTGTGTGTGAGCGTGCGTGCATGTGTGTGTGTGTGCATGCATGCATGTGTGAGGGCTGAGCTCAGCCAGCTGGCCGCCAGCTGTATGGCCCGTGCAGTGTATGTGCGTGTGTGAGTGTGCGTGCATGCGTGTGCGTGTGTGTGTGTGCGTGTGTGTGCGTGTGTGTGCGTGTGTGTGCGTGTGTGTGCGTGCGTGTGTGAGCGTGCGTGCATGTGTGTGCGTGTGTGAGCGTGTGTGGGCGTGTGGGCGTGTGTGTGCGTGCGTGTGTGAGCGTGTGTGCATGTGTGTGCGTGCGTGTGTGAGTGTGCGTGCATGCGTGTGCGTGTGTGTGTATGTGTGCGCGTGCCTGCCAGTCCAGGGGCTTCACCCAGCTTGGGCGCCGTCTCTGAGCTTTTTCTGCTCAAGGCTGGTGCTCCAGCACTTGTGCCACAGTGCCGCATCCCATTTCTGGATTTTTATCGGTACTCGGACTCCTGAGTCTCATGGATTTTCCTGCCGGGCTGGCTTCAAACCATGATCCTCAGATCTCAGCCTCCTGGGTGGCGTGATGGCAATGCGGTGAACACCGGGGTGCCTGGGTGGCTCCTACCATTTTGGTCATGGTTGACGCCGTGTGGTGACCGCCGCGGGTGGGAAAGGGCCCGGTGGAGTCTCACACGGGCCGTGAGGTGACTCCGGGCTGCCGCCCCCCCCCCCCCCCCCCGGCCGGGCCACGCACGGGCTCTGCCTGGTGTTTACCATGAACGCTGATGGTCCGATATTCCCCGGCAACGGAAACTAACCAATAACAGTCACATCTGGAAAATTAGAAACGACGGTGCAGTGGGGAATCTTTCCTCCTTGTCAGAGTTCAACCTGAAATGAATCGTGGCGCTCCGCACTAAGACGGAGACCCCGACCCCTGAGTAGTTTCATCCCAACGGCGCTTCCGTTAATTCCGCTTGAAGCCGTATCGGCTTCGGGAGGTGCTGTTGGGCTTTTCCTCCCGTTCCTGCCCAGCCACCGGCCTCAGCCCACCCCGGCCGGGCTCCAGCGCCTCACGCCCCGCCTCCCCGCCCCCACCCATCGCTCCCACAAGCCGCTCGGGTGACACTGCAGAATGGCTGAGGGAAAGCCGGGTCCTCCGTCCCTTTCCCCAGTGCAGGAGCCATGATGAGCCCCCGGTGGCTCTAACCCCGGGACTGGCTGCTGCACGCTATGCTCCACACTGCAAACCCACCCGCCAGGCCAGCTGGAGAGCAGGGCGAGAACCGGGAGGCGAGAGCACGGAGAGGAATAGAGAAGCGAGGCTGGGGGTTACAGCTGCGTGGAGGCGCGGGGGGGGGGGGGGGGGGGCGCGCCGGGGGAGGGGGGAGGGGGAGGCGCCGGGGGAGGGGGAGGGGAGGCGCCGGGGGAGGGGGGAGGGGAGGCGCCGGGGGAGGGGGAGGGGGCCACACAGCCTCGGGTGGGCAGGACAAAACGAGAGCCCAGGCCTCCGACACCCAGGACCGCGAGGGGAAGCACATCCGTGTGTGTGGGGGGAACGCGTAACGGAACGGCTGCCGCCGCTGCCGGGCAGAGACCCACGTGGCCGAGGCTGGGGCCGCCGCCAGGCCGAGACCCACGCGGGCCGACACACAGAGGGTGCTGGAGACTCGGTGCTCTCAGCTTCTCCGCGTGTGGCCCTCGCTTGAAGCCAGGGGAACCCGGCGAAGGGTGAGAGGTAGGTTCTGCGTCTGGGGAGGGGCAGAGAAACCGGGCGCAGGAACCTTCCGGGCCCCAGAAAGAGTGTCCGTGCGGAAAGCGACCCCACGCACGCCTGTGACCCCGAACGACCTCACAGGTCTAGTGGTCACACGGCCAAGTCACTCAGAGAGCTGGGGAGCACTGACCCTGGGCGAGAAGCCAAGGTTCCTCGTGGACATGCCTCCGGAACATTCTACCTCCCATTCCCTTACAGAAAGCCCTCTCCCTCATCGGTCCTTCCCAGAGGCACCCCACCCCTGCCGGCCAGCAGGGGGGGACAGGGGGGGCCTGGACCTCAGACGAGTCCTTGGCCTCGTCCGTCTAGACGCCCGGAGCTGGCGCCGCCTCCCTGACTCGGAGGGGAAGCATCAGGGCCCCCATTCCAAAACCGAACAGTGGCGCACCGACCAGCCCCGGGCCGGGTCCGAGGGGCGTGTGCGCACGCACGCACGCGTGAGGAGAGAGACGCGGCTACTCACGATCAGAGCGTGGGTCTCGGCCCATGGCGATGACGGTCTGGTTCACCGTGCGCAGCAGCTGCACCATGATCTCTTGGATGTGGTGGTAGGTGAAGGCCTGCAACACAGGACAGGGGACATCGGCGTGACCGCAGGGCCAACACAGACGACCGTGCCGGGACACGGTGACCACCAACACCATCGCCGTGACCGCCAACACCGTCGCCGTGACCGCCAACACCATCGCCGTCGCCTCTGCTGAGACCCCTGGTCACCACCACTATGACATCACCACAACTGCTGTTGCATCATAACCACTCTTACATCAGCAGTGCTATGACATCATCACCACTGATATGACATCATCACCATCGCTGTGACATCACCACCGCCGCTATGACATCATCACTGCTATGACATCATCACAACTGCTATGACATCACCACCACTATGACATCACCACTGCTATGACATCATCACAACGGCTGTTACATCATAACCGCTCTTACATCAGCAGTGCTATGACATCATCACTACTGATACGACATCATCACCATTGCTGTGATATCACCATTGCTGTGACATCACCACCACCGCTATGACACCATCACTGCGATGACATCATCACAACTGCTATGACATCACCACCACTGCTACCACGTCACCCACATTGCTTCACCCTGTCACCTCACACCCTCACACCCGCACCCTGGCCCACCCTTGGCTGTGTGTGTATCAAGAAACTCTACTTGTTGGCCAGGCACCATCGGCTCATACCCATAATCCTAGCAGCCCCGGAGGCTGAGATCTGAGGATCACAGTTCAAAGCCAGCCTGGGCCAGGAAAATTGAGGAGACTCTTATCTCCAATTACCCAACCAAAGGCCAGAAGTGGCACTGTGGGCCAAGTGGTAGAGCACCAGACTTGAGTGAAAAAGCTCAGGGACAGCGCCCCGGCCCCAAGTTCAACCTCCAGGACCAGCACGCACACGTGCGTGTGCACACACACACACACACACACACGAAACTCCAGCAGCCATCCTCGGCATGGGGTGGTGGTAAGGGCTGGTTTGGACTTTGAGGCCAGGACCTTCGGGTTGAGAACACCAGGTCTGGTGCAGTCTGCGGCACCTGACCGGCTCGGTCACGTGGTTAGCTCAGCCGGAGAGGGGCTGAGAACCCGAGGGGCGGATGTGCCGCCGTGCGGTCCGTCCTGGCACACCAACGTCCGCACCCTGCCGAGGGGACCCGGCTGCGGCCCCCGCCGGCCGCCAGCTCCCCTGTGGCCCTCCCCACGGTGCCCACACCTCAGAGCCTTCTAGAACAAAGGGTATTTTCTTCTCATTCTGAGGGATGTCCCCTTCTCTAGACCCCACAGTGTGCGGTGCATCCTGATAACCATCGTACAAAATTGGTGGGATTTTTCCCAGCGCCCGTCGCCGATGACTCCAGTACGTTCCAAGGCTCCCTCCTCCCAGCAGCCTCCTGCTTGGGAAGGTGGGCCGCACCTCCCACTTCATCCATAATCATTTTGGCAGAGGTAGAAGTGAATTTCCGTCTGGTCTTGGGCTTTCTGGCTGAGGAACAGACAGGCCCCCTCATTTTCTGTCTCCATAGCGTATCCCGCACCCCCGTTTTCAATCCCAGAATTCTGCCAGCGAGCAGGAAAGCTCTCCGTGGGAGGCTCAGCCGCCCGGTGCTCTCGAGCCGTGACAGCCCAGCCTTGCTGATTGCTGTAATCAACTCATCCCGTGCCAAGCCCCGGCCGGGTCCTCGGATCCAGCGCTGGCTTCTTTGAATGCAGGCGGCATCTGCTGCTGGTGTCCTGAGACTCGGGGTGAATCGGGTACCTCGGGAAGTTGTAGCTGCTGCTCCTCCATCCAGAATAACTTCCGCATCGCTCCTCTCTCCGCTGTCTGGATCTGCTCCTTTCTTCACACTCCGCGGAGCGACACACAAAATACCAGCGCCCCGGGCTGCGTGTCCTCCACAGGCCAGTGACGCACGGGGCTCTGTCCGTCCATCCTTCCTCCTCGCACCTGCTTTCTCCCCCCTTCCACCACACGGTGTTGTGCACCGAGACTTGTCTTCCAGGAGAGAGTTCACGCGGATACGTAGCTAGTGTATGGAGGTGTTTGGGGACGGTTACAACTGCCCTTCCCTGAAGCTTCTAATTCCTTACGCCCGGACAGGAACACGTCCCTCCGCTCGTCGAGACCGGCTCTGTTCATAGGGAGAAGCACTGAACTTCCACTCGGGTCGACTGACTCCCAGGTCAGCACCCCAGAGTCCCTACGCCCCGGCTTTCCATCATCACCTCCTGCGGCGGGGACGTACGCAAAGCCGGCTGGGATGGCAGCACCGACTGTGACAGCATGCGAGCTCAGCGCGGCTCTCCGCCGTGCAGCCCTACCTCTGACTGACGGGAGGGACGGCGGCAGCGAAGCAGCTGTGGCTTATTCCACAGCCGCTCCCGGGACAGGGAAGCAAAGTGCCCTCGCCCGGCGCCCGCAGAGCCGGCTTCTCACCTCCCGCCGTCTGTGCCACGGATAGCTATGGGCTGCTCGTCTGTGCCGGCCCGGCTGTCCGTTAGGGTGGGCAGCGAATGAGACAGAGGCTGTCCTTCAACTCCTGGGACAGCGCCAGGCACAGCCCAGCCGGTGCGGTCGGGGTCTGCGCTGTGGCCTGGGCCGCGTCCGTTAACTCTGCAGGCCATAAGGAGCAGACGAACGCCTCCCATCTGAATCCCAGCGTCCGACCCGCGCCGTGGGCAACGAGGCCTGTCCACACAGGCTGGCCCGAGGCTTTGACGGTGACCGTGACCACCCGGTGCATCGTTCCCCAGGGACACGCCCGCCGTGGGGGTGGAGGGTACGGGGGGGGGCCACACACGGGCAACTTTAATAACACCAAAGCCAAAGCCACCTGCCGCTCTGCAGCGGGATTTCAGTGCGGACACCGCCCACCTGCCTTTCTCATTAGATTCTGCTGAGTACAAACATGAAATACAATAAAATTAGTGTCAGCATGTCTTTCTAGAAAGGAGACTAATTGAAGACGAGAGGATCAATCGGACCACGGAGATTGATTATTGAGCGTCGGCCCCGCGCCCAGGCAGTGTGGAAACACAGAAGACAAGTGAGAGCAGGCTCGGCCCTACGCAGGGGACGCCTGGAAACGCCGCCCGGCAGCCGGGGAAGAGGGGCTTCCGTCAAGAGAGATGGCTTCGTCAAGCTTCCCGGAGACAGGCCGTCCGCGCAGCCGCAGAATGAGCCGGCTGCATCAGAGACGAATCCATCCGGGCTTCCAAAGTCAGTGGCTCCCAGAGCCCCTGTCGTGGTGGTTAGAGCATCTGTGACACGGTGAATCCCAAGAGGACAGCACTGGAGGATGCTGGGAGCACTGTCCAGCGCCGGTGTGCGCGGGAGACACACTCGTCTCCGCCAGCCTCCCTGGCACGCCTGCCAGCGCTGAATGACCTCTTGGATGGAGAGGGAGGAAACGCGAATGGAGGCAGCATCAGGCATCTACCCCTCACCTCTCACGGGAAGAGCACCTGGAAGGGGCTGGGATATTACCTGAACCGTGGTAACTGCCATCAGCACCGGCCCCATCTTTGGGACGCACGCCCCTCCCCACCCCGGACGTGTCCGGCGGCCGTCATTGCTAAGCGGGGCTGAGGCTGGCAGGGCCTGGGGACGGCGGGGCAGCAGCCCGGTGCCAGCTAGGAGCCAGGAATAACCCACCGGGCTGCTGCCAGCTACGAACGGCCGGCGGGGAAAACCGGGATTCTGCGAGTCTTGTTTTGTTTTCATCCAGAATTCTAATTCTGAGAAATGGCATGAGGCGGGGTAGACAGGTAAAGGTGACCAGGAAATGAGGAATTATAAAGGACCACGCTCAGACATTCCAACAGAACCAGGCCTGAAGCCACAAGAACCGGAGAGACAGCGGGTCTGTCCGGGGCCCGCGTTGGGACAGAGCCACAGGCACGCAGGGTCTGTAATGATCAGGGGTTGCTAGGTAACTCAACCAGGTGTCTAGATAGGAATTCGGCATGAAATGCCCCAGAAATACAGTAGCTTAGAAAGAAAACCACAAAAAAAATGGCTGGAGCGCTTCCCACCCACGGCCTGATGGGGGGAGTTCTCTGTCTCTTCCCAGTCTCTACCATCTTTATCTTGTCTTATTGAGATAAATATCCCCGCCAAGCCTGCACCCCGGGGCCCTCTCTCCTCGTGAGACCCCCTGGAAGGCGGTGTGTTGTGGGGTTTACGGGAACCGGGGACTCACGGCTGGCTGGCTGGTGTCTGGGGCCTGTGGGACCCGAGCAGCCCATGCCAGCCGGCTGAATTTGAGAAGCCTCTGCCCACGCCATGTGGCCACTACCAAAAGATAATGGATCTTTGAGTAGACAAATGTGCCAGAGGCTTTGCCATCGTGTGGTTTATTAAACGCAGATTTGAAAGTGCTCAGCTTTACAGTCTGGAGTGGGCTCTTAAATTAAGAAGGCAAAGAACTGAGAACTCGCCCAGCTGGTCCTCCATTTCCTGTAAATACCGAAGAAAAGAGGACGGTCCCTGTGCCACTGTGTCCCCATACGGCGGTGCTTGTCAGTCACCGTGTGGGCTGCCTGCGTCCAAACCCCCAACCCGCTCTCCAGGGAGGGCCGTGACTCCAGGGCTGCTCCCCTGCTCCCGGCCTGGGCCTCTCCCCAAGTCGCCTTCTGGCCCGCTGCCCTCCTCCCAGGAGGACGTGGGGAACGGGGCCTCCCCACAGCTGCCTTGTGAAGGGCTGGTGATCAGTACTGAGAACCTGCAGGCCCGAGGCCCAGAGGGACTCAGGTCGGATGCTTCTGGACTTGTGCTTTTCAGCGTGGTTCAAAGTGATCATGGCTATGGAGTGAGTCCTATACCTCAAAGGAGAAGCTGTTGAGAAGAAAGACAGAGACAGACAGACAGGAGCAGAGACAGAGCAGAGGCGGAGCGGTTGGGCCCAAAGGAGGTCCCTGGGAGGGACAGCATCCCCCGCCCAACTCAGCAGCTGTGACGGCAGACGAGAATAATTCATCCCACAAAGACAGTTGCTCACACGGGCACAAACACGCATGCAAAGCATGCATGCAGATATGCACAACCATGCACATGCACACACATGCATGCCACACACCCACGTGCACACATGTGTGCATGTAGATCATGCACATACCCATGCACACGTGTGTGTGCCTGCACATGCATGCTTGCACACATGCACCAATACACACGTGTGCACACATGTACACTCCTATATAGCTCCAGCACCCTCACAATGCACCTAGATACAGTATAGACTGACTGTCCTCTTCCAAGTGCTCGAGATCGGAAGTGATTCACAATCGATTGGCCCTGGGAAGAGGGGAGAGGGGAGAGAGGAGGGGAGAGGGGAGAGGGGAAGAGAGAGGGGAAAGGGGAGAGGGGAGAGGGGAGAGGGGAGAGGGGAGAGAGGAGGGGAGAGGGGAGAGGGGAAGGGAGGGGGGAGAGGGGAGCGTTTTCATCCACATCATGAGACATCTTACACCTGCCACCCAAGCCTACACATGAAAATTCATTTACTTTTCCCATATAACTGATATCCGTAACCAGAAAGTAATTTATGTATGACCCCGGGTCATTCTGGACGTGAAACCGGGCTTCAAAGACTGAAACTGGCCCCGGTGGCATCCCATTCCTGCTCAGGGACTCAGGTGTCTGAACAGCTCAGACCTGGTGTCAGCTTAGTCCCCCCGTGCCCAGCACACACCTCCGCATCCACCCGCCTCACCGCGAATGGACAAGCGCATGATCAGAGCCACCACACCCACCCAGCCGCAGGAGAAGCTGTGTCTTACTGCGGGCAGTGGGGAGAGGAAGGAAGAGACGACAGAGAGACCACACACAGGAACTGGGCACGAGTGGCTGACCACAGGATCCGAGCCACAGAATACCATTCCTCACTGTCTAACGCTAGCAAGTCACCCACACAGGCTTCCAGAAAGCTCTAGGGAGGGTGTTCTAGGGAGGAGGAGGGGGCGCGGGGCGGGGGGGAAACAGGGGCATTGCTTCCACAAATGCTTAGAGAAGATTTACTGGTTGATGGTGTCTTCAAAGCCTTCTGGAACCAGGCACAGGGAAGGACAGACCCTGTGTGGACTTACAGCCGAAGAAATGCGGGCCTGGGCCAACTCAACCCATCTGCCCTTGCTTCCTGCCGATGATTCTGCACTCAGGAAGCCCGGCCTTTGCCCCCAGCCCCGCGGTTTCCAGAGACGACCCTGCACACACCGGCTCCCTGTCCTCCCCCACCCCTCCTCCCCATCCTCCAGATCGGGCCTGGGCACCTGCTCGTTCAGGAAGATTACAAACCTTCCCTCTCTGGAGGAAACGGCAGAGACGGTCCCGAGTCCCAGGTCCCGGGTCCCAGGTCCCAGGTCCCAGGTCCCAGGTCCCAGGCGGACGTCAGGTGTGAGATCCCCTCCACCCTGCATCCCTGCACGCAGGGCTGGGTAAGCAGAGCCAGCCCTTGCCCACACCCAGCCCACCAGACACAGGGTGACCCGGCGTCACCCCCGCCGCGGCCGCCCCAGCCCCGTTTCACGGCTGGGTGAAGGTGCTGGCACTCACCGGGTCCTGGCCGCTCAGCACCTCCAGGAGGCTGTTCAGGAGCTCCACGCAGTGCTTCTTCTCCAGGGCCTGGTGCCCCTCGTCCCTTTGCTGCAGGAGCTCCTTCAGCTCCTTCGTGATGACCGGAAGCAGGATGTCCCGGCACTCTGCGGGGGATACGGGGGGGGGGGAACACATGGTGTGTGGGACGGGGGCACGGGCAGCAGTGTGTGGGGGGTGGGCATGCGGCGTGTGGGGGGCGGGCACGGGCAGCGGCGTGTGGGGGCGGGCACGCGGCGTGTGGGGGCTGGCACGGGCAGCAGCATGTGGGGGCGGGCACGCGGCGTGTGGGGGCGGGCACGCGGCGTGTGGGGGCGGGCACGGGCAGCGGCGTGTGGGGGCCGGCACGGGCAGCGGCGTGTGGGGGCCGGCACGGGCAGCGGCGTGTGGGGGACGGGCACGTGGCATGTGGGCACGCTTACTTCTCTCACCATTCTAGCTCAGTGCTCTTATTACAATTACACACAACTACCTCTAAGTGCCGACTGTTCATGGGTGTGGTTATACATCTAGAATCTGTTTAGAATCTCAAATCTGCTCTGCCATCTGACGTGTAAATTACATAATACGAGGATATGGAAACTGTTCATTAAGGGAACAATTCACAAACGTGTTCTCCTTGTAGAAGTTTTAAATATCGAAGATTAGGTTACGATTTCTCTTGAGATCTTGGTCACAATTCTGGTCCCTCTGGAATCCACACTCCCCAGACACAACTAGTGATACGTAGGTGTAAAACGTGAACTGAGTGGAGTGTGCGTGTGAGACAAACGAGACTCAGGCAAGGGGGATTTGAAACCCACACTAACTCTAACTCAGCGGCGGCACAGAGCCTGATCGACAAGTGTGAGGCCGTGACTTCAAAACCACAGTACTGCCAACAAGTGGAGGAGGAAGGAAAAGGGGGGAGAGAGGGAAGGCGAGAGAGGGGGGAGAGGAGGAGGAAGAGGAAGACGAGGAGAAAGATGGGGTAGAGGAAGAGGAGGAGGAAGAGCGGGAGGCAGAAGAGGAGGAGTAGGAAGAGGGAAAAGAGAAGGAAGAGAGGGAGATGGGGTAGAAGGAGAGGGGGTAGAGGGAGAGAGGGAGGGAGAGGAGGAAGAGGGAGAGAAGGAGGAGGGAAAGGGGAGGAAGAGGAGGAGGGAAAGGGGAAGAGGAGGAAGAGGGAAAGGGGAGGAGGGAAAGGGGAGGAAGAGGAGGAGGAGGGAAAGGGGAGGAAGAGAGGGAGATGGGGTAGAGGGAGATGGGGTAGAGGGAGAGAGTGGGGAGAGGAGGAGGAGGGAAAGGAGGAGGAGGGAAAGGAGGAGGAGGGAAGGGGAGGAAGAGGAGGAGGAGGGAAAGGGGAGGAAGAGGAGGAGGAGGGAAAGGGGAGGAAGAGGAGGAGGAGGAGGGAAAGGGGAGGAAGAGGAGGAGGAGGAGGGAAAGGGGAGGAAGAGGAGGAGGAGGGAAAGGGGAGGAAGAGGAGGAGGAGGGAAAGGGGAGGAAGAGGAGGGAATGGGGGGAGGTTTCAATCCCCAGCACCAAAAAAAAAAAAAAAAACCACAGACGACAAAAAAACAAACAAACAAGAAAGTGATGACAATGTCCTGGGGGTTGGGACAGCCGTGTGTGACTCCACACTGCAGCTCTGAACCCTCTCCCGCTGTGGGCTGAGGTCAGGAGGTGAAGGAGGTAGACACCGGCCCGCGGCCCTGCACATGGTCCCGCCCCTACCCGACAGTCCATGAGCCCAGCCTCCCTCATCCTCTCCACCATCGCCCACTGGGCGTTGGCTGCGTGATGGACACAGGTCAGGGCCAGGGGGGAGGCAGGGGGCACAGCTACAGCGCATTGGGCGTTGGCTGCGTGATGGACACAGGTCAGGGCCAGGGGGGGAGGGCAGGGGGCACAGCTACAGCGCACTGGGGGAGGCGGGGGGGGGGCACAGCTACAGCGCACTGGGGGAGGCGGGGGGGCACAGCTACAGCGCATTGGGGGAGGCGGGGGGGCACAGCTACAGCGCATTGGGGGAGGCGGGGGGGCACAGCTACAGCGCATTGGGGGAGGCGGGGGGCACAGCTACAGCGCACTGGGGGAGGCGGGGGGCACAGCTACAGCGCATTGGGGGAGGCGGGGGGCACAGCTACAGCACATTGGCAGGCAGCAGAGTTGTGCAGAGAAGGCCCCTGTGCCGCGGCCACTCCTCCCCTCTCACCCATCACGGCCTCCACCTCCCCAGGGCTCCGTGACCGTCAAGTGGCACGGTGGAGCTGTGGCTGGGTTCTCCTACAGAGCTCCTTCTCTGAGGAGCCAGGTCAGACATTCACCGCAGTCCCCTCTCCACCAACCACTGTCCCAGGGAAAGGTGCCGATAGATCCTAGACAGCACTGACCACCTTGAAAAGTGGCCGGACCGACTTAAAATCCCACCACCCAGCCCCTCCACCCCAGTGCACACAGCCTTCCACAGAAACAGCAGGGGCAGTGGGTCACCCGTGGCGCTGGACTGAAGGATGGTTGAGACTCCAAAATTCTGAGATTGTAGGACATGGACGTGTGGATTGCATGGTATGGATTATGGACTGAGTGGATATGTGGACTACATTATGTGCGTGTGGTTGCATGGCATGGATGTGTGATTGCGTGATGTGGATGTGTGATTGCATGGTGTGCATGTGTGATTGCATGATGTGGATGTGTGATTGCATGATGTGCATGTGTGATTGCATGATGTGGATGTGTGTGATTGCATGATGTGGATGTGTGATTGCATGATGTGCATGTGTGTGATTGCATGATGTGCTTGTGTGTGATTGCATGATGTGGATGTGTGATTGCATGATGTGCATGTGTCTGATTGCATGATGTGGATGTGTGATTGCATGATGTGCATGTGTGTGATTGCATGAGGTGGATGTGTGATTGCATGATGTGCATGTGTGTGATTGCATGATGTGGATGTGTGATTGCATGATGTGCATGTGATTGCATGATGTGCTTGTGTGTGATTGCATGATGTGCATGTGTGATTGCATGATGTGCATGTGTGATTGCATGATGTGGATGTGTGTGATTGCATGATGTGGTTGTGTGATTGCATGATGTGGATGTGTGTGATTGCATGATGTGGATGTGTGGATTGCATGGCATGTATTTGTGGATTGCATGACATGGATGTTTTCAGCGTTGTAGACCAGGCTCCATGAGGAGTGGCAGTCTGTCCACCTGAAAGGCGTCAGCTTTCTGACTCAGCCATGCCAGCACCCTTCAAGATGGAGGCTCTGGGTTCTGGGAATCAGAGAGTTTCACAGAGAAAGCCATTAATCAGGTGGCCTGCTTTTTTTCAGAAAGTACTTTGTCTTCTCTTTAGTCATGATTTCTCAGAAGCGGCTGGCTCCTCTGCTCTGAGCTGAAACAATTTCTGTCATCTGTGATGGGACTGGAAGGTCTCAGAGAGCAGCATCTGTAAACGGCTGCCCGACTGTCAAGCCAACACACACACACAGACGGTCCCGGGTCTCCCCAGGCCCAGCAATGAGACCCAGCAAACCGGCCTCTGGTGACACACCCGACTGCAACCGGAGCCCCAGCGAGGTGATCTGCGAAGCCCCACCCGGCGCCTGCAGAGGGCACGGGAGGTCTCCGGCCTCGGCTCCTCCTTCTCTGAGACATTTCCACCTATGGCAGGTGTGGCCGGGGCCCTTGTGAAGTCTGACATGCCTTTGTAGCAACGTCCTGACCCATGGAGAAGACATCAACAAGGCTCTGGGATAACAGCATGGAGCCCGTGGCCGGGGTGTCTGTCCTCTGTGGACTAACAGCCGCACGGTGAGCTTCCAACTGGTTCCCGGCTCCTCAGGAAAGTGCGGCTGAGCACCACATCCACACAGACCTGCCCACCTCGCCAGGGGCCTCTGCTGAGGCCTCCCCCACCCCCCACTGCAGCCCCCCCACCTCCATAGCTGAACCCTCAAACCACAGGCCAGATAAATCCTTCCTCCCCAAGTCGTTCCCTCCTGGGTTTGTTCCGTGATCTACAGCCCGCTCCGCCACCCAGTCCCGCCTCTCGGGCCCACACCGCCCTGCACCCTCAGAGTGGCTCTGCCCTGGGGAGCCGGCCGCCGTGACCCCTCCGTACCCCCAGCCTCGGGACTCAACGCCCTCCCTCGGGCCCCACGTGCTCCCCCCCCACTTCTGGATGTTTGCACACATCACTCTTTTCCCAGCATGCTCTTCCCTTGACCACCCCCCTCTTGGATTCTAGGCCCTCTCTCAGGACAACTCTCTGGGCGCCCGGCTCTACCCGGGCTAATCGCTTCCGGAGCGGTCGGGAGCGCCTGCCTCGCCCTCTGCGGTGGGACCATGTGTTCACAAGGCCACGTGCCCTGCTCCTGGTGTCTCTGCTGCTACGTGTATAAAAAGAAAAAAAGCGGGATTTGGAGTCCCGCCTGTGGTCACCTGGGCGGGGCCAGGCCTCACAGGGCGGGCACTGGACAGCTAGTGTGGGCTGGCCTCACAGGGTGGGCACTGGACAGCTAGTGTGGGCAGGCCTCACAGGGCGGGCACTGGACAGCTAGTGTGGGCTGGCCTCACAGGGCGGGCACTGGACAGCTAGCAGGGGGGGGAGCTCTCCTCCCAGCGCCGGGGCTGAGACCCCTGCGGGGCCGGCTGGACGCACCCCGTAGGCGCAGCAGCAGCGGGAGGAGACCCTGGCCGACACACTCCACGCGGACAGCTAGCGATTTGTTACTGCAGCTCCTCCTCCAGCCGGTGTCAGGAGCAAACGCATTCCACCCACCAGGAAATCAATCGGGGTGGGTCGGAGCCAGCTACAGCTCTACTAGCGTCTCTCAGGCACCCTCCTGACTCACCCCTCCTCCGCCAGACACGCCGAGTTACAGAACCCAAATCAGCCCTCAGCCCCGCTCTGGCTGCCGGGACCTACACACTGTGTCAGCCACCCTGGGGCCAAAGGGCGCCGCTGGCTGAGCAACAGGTGCTCAGGGAAAGAGTGGGGAGGAGAGAAAGAGGGAGGGGGAGGGAGGGGAGGGAGAGGAGGGAGGGGAGGGGAGACAGGGGAGAAAGGAGAGAGGGAGAGAGGAGAGAGGGAGAGAGAGAAGAGAGGAGAGAGAGAGGAAGGGGAAAGGGAGGGGAGGGGAGACAGGGGAGAAAGGAGAGAGGGAGAGAGAAGAGAGAGGAGAGAGAGGAGAGAGAGGAGAGAGAAGAGAAAGGAGAGAGAGGAGAGAGGAGAGAGGAGAGAGAGAAGAGAGGGAGAGAGAGAGGAGGGGGAAAGGGAAGGGAAGGGAGGGGAAGGGAAGGGAAGGGAAGGGAGGGGAGGGGAGGGGAGGGGAGGGGAGGGGAGGGGGCAGCTCTTCCCTGCTCTGCTCTGATCCATCTTCTATTAAGGATCAATCCCGGGGGCCTGGTCTTGCCCAGTGGAGGCCGCCTTTGGGAGGTCGGGCGCCCGGGGCTCCAGCAGAGGCTGCAGAGCCTGAGGCACGGGCAGCCAGCTCTCCCCCAGCCCCAGGGGCTCAGCTGGCCCCGGGCAGCTCTCGCGGAGAGGGAGCCTCCGTGGGGGGGATGGGGCTCCTCACACCCAAGGCACTGTGGAATCAATTCTGCACGCCTCCTCCCTTAGCGCCGTGTCTGAATGGGCTTTAATATGCACGTGATCATGTCTTCGAGACTGAGGAGAATGTATCATCATTAACCCTGCCAGCCTTGCGTTTAGCGGTGCAGCCCCCCCCCCCATGTGTAATAGAAATGGCACTATTTCTTTGGTGTCTCAAAGTTCTTACTTATCCACTGATTCTGGAACCCGTTTTTCAAACGTTTGACTCTAACAGCCTATAAGGCACCGGAAGCTGACTCGACCTCCCCAGCTCTTTTTTTCCAGCATTCTCTATGTGAGGATTAACTCTCTGGAGGTGGAGCTGGGTATGGAGGCCCCCAGGCCTGGCCAGGGAAGGGGGCCGGTGGGCCAGGGGGCCTGAATGGGCACATAGAGAGTCCTAAGGAAGGGCACTCCAGCCCCAGGGGCTGTGACTGGAGTTCAGAGCTCTGGGGTCGGCGTGGTTACAGCCAGGGAGAGACGCTCGCTTTGGGGAGCGGGAAATAAACTAAGCAGTGTCGGAAGACTGACGGAGATCATGGGAGGGGGTGGGGGAAATCACCAGAAAGGGCAACGGGACGCGCCTCTCTTCCCAGCAGTCATGCGAATTAGGGAAGGGAGAGGTTTGCAACGCGAGGCTCTGCTGTGATGGATCGCTTTAATATTCCGGGCTCCCTCCCTCGCCACGCGCTACCTTTAAACCGCAATAATGGCAGGGGAGGGGTGACGGATCACCCTTCTCTCCTCCTCCTGTCCCCCCTGCCTCCCGGTCACCTCCTCTCGGTGAAAAACAAGATTATCAGAAGGGAGAGCCACTTCTCAGGAGATTAAAAGAGGAGGAGGAGGAGGAGGTCTGAGCCATGACCTCAACGTTGGTTGCCACCAAACGCCACAGCTTGTAGTTTATCATTTAAAACATCAGCGGAAAGACCTGGGCTGGCTGATCGCCAAACTTCTGGTTCCCATAGAAAAAAAATCACCTGTAAAAGCATTGGCCCATCTGAGTTTATCACAGTACCAGGCAGTTAGTAGCCGTTGCTAAACAGCAGGAACTCCTCCCTTGGGCCCCTGCATTAACTAAACACAGGAGGAAGTTTGGTGCATTTGCTTTTCTCCTGTTCTAAACTGCCGCTGGCCGGTCACCTGAGCTTCTAGAAAGACACAGCGAAAGCAGAGATGACGGTCAGCCGAGCCACACCCTCACGGGGGAGTAGTTAATTCTCTGTCTATTTAAACCTAAAGCTCAGCAGGTGCTGCTGGCTCACGCCTGTCATCCCAGCTACTCAGGAGGCTGAGATCTGAGGATCTTGGTTCAAAGCCAGCCTGGGCAGGAAGGTCTATGAGACTCTTCTCTCCAATGAACCACCAGAAAACAGGAATTGCCATTTGTGGCTCAAAGTGGTAGAGGGCAATAGCCTTTAGCAAAAGAGCTCAGGGACAGCGCCCAGGCCCCGAGTTCAAGCCCCATAACCCACAAAAAAAAAAACCTAACGCGTGTTTCTGTGCCCTGGAGACGGGGACGGAGCTGGGGAAGGCCTGCTCTGCCTCCTCCCGTGGCTGCCTGTCCCGTGGCCCACCCCTCCCTGCCATCCACCATCGCCTCGTCTTCTCATGGCGTGTCGGGGCATGTATCTCCAGAGTCTGGGCCTGCGGATGAGCGCAGACAGGCCTCTCTGGCCTCTCTTTTCCTTTTAGATCTAAGAGTCCTGTCTCTGGCTGTTTGTTCTCTGGCGGGAGGAGGCGTCCTTCATCAAAGGACCTGGAGAGGATCAGATATACCCCCTTCCCCCCTCCCCCCCCCCCGCCCCCTTCCCACGAATCGCCGCTCCTGCTAAGGGAACCTGCCACGCACGCGCCACCCTGACACAGGTCCCACAAATCTCCCCGCGCCCTCCCACGCCTGCGGTGGTGAGCTGTGTTCACCCTACGATGGCACGGCCTTGCAGGGAGGAGCAACTACAGCTTTGAAAAGGATCTGACATTTTGGGGGAGGGGGGGGAGAAGCTCCGAAAGCCATCATGTGCTTAAGAAAGGCTCGATACCGCGACTGCAGATGCCCCAGGTTCTGCACGGCGCCCCCCACGCCTCCCAAGCGGAGCTGACCGGCCCTCGCCGCACCCAGCCTGGTCAGCAGAACTGGTACCAGTCAAGCAAAAGCACAGTGCGTGCCAGGAACGTATAATTGAAGCCATTCGGGTAAAAGAAGACACGGGTGTGGGTTTTTTCCCACGCTAATTTTAGGTGTAGGGACACAAGACTGAATTCTCCCCGCTGTCCGCAGCCTGGGGCTTCCGTCCTGTATGTACAGGGCTGGAAACTTGGCTCCGAAAGTCCCTGGTCTTCTTAACAAGGTGACCGGCTCCTGTGGGGGCTCCGGTTAAAGATGAGAGGTCTGGAGGACAGGCAGCCAGGACGCGAGGTCAAGCTTGAAGGCGGGTGGGGGGCACAGCGGGCATAGGAGCCAGACCCAGCCAGGGTGGGGCCCGCAGCGGGCAGCCCGGACACGGACAGGCAGCTGGGCTGTCGCGCTCTGCACTGCCCCCCACCCCTCTATCCTGCCCTCCCCTGTCACCCCTGCCCCCCCCCACGCCCCACCATCCCTGCTGGGATGGATGTGCAGCCATCAAATTCCAAAGAGCCGCCAGGAACCACACATCCTGAGCCAGGAAATTCATCTCTTCTCTTCCTGCGGAGCCGCCACTGCCACCGCTGCCTGTGCCCTGTGCCAACGGCCCAGCGCCCGTCACGGTGTGCAGCCCGCTGTGGGCCCGGAAGCACCACCGACTCTCCTGAAAGGTGACTGGCCTGCCAGGCTTCCCTGCAGAGCCCGGGGTGGACGCCCCCATGCCCGGTGTCTGGGCTGTCCGTGATGTTTAAACCTGGCAGTGCTGCAGGGATGGACGCAGCCGGACCAGGCAAACAGGACAGACACCCACTGCAGACGCGGGCAGCCCCTGGGACTGGACTCACTGAGGTAATTTCTCAAGACCCTCATGGCATTTGTTTGGGGAGAGAGACCCCTGCAAGGGGCAGCCAGCGCCGTCCCCCCCCCCGCCTGAGCCACATCCTGGCCCTAGATAAACTCCAGTGAAAGGTGGTGGCCTGTGGTGAACAGGCCACCGCACACATGCTCACCCCTGAACACACATGATCGCCCCTGCACACATGATCACCCCTGCACACATGATCACCCCTGCACACATGATCACCCCTGCACGCATGCTCACCCCTGCACACATGATCGCCCCTGCACACATGATCATCCCTGCACACACATGATAACCCCTACGCACATGATCACCCCTGTGCACATGCTCACCCCTGCACACATGATCACCCCTGCACACATGCTCACCCCTGCACACATGATCACCCCTGCACACATGCTCACCCCTGCACACATGCTCACCCCTGCACACATGATCATCCCTGCACACACATGATAACCCCTACACACATGATCACCCCTGTGCACATGCTCACCCCTGCGCACATGCTCACCCCTGCACACATGCTCACCCCTGCACACATGATCACCCCTGCGCACATGATCACCCCTGCACACATGCTCACCCCTGCACGCATGCTCACCCCTGCACACATGATCACCCCTGCACACATGCTCACCCCTGCACACATGATCACCCCTGCACACATGATCACCCCTGCACACATGATCACCCCTGCACACATGCCCACCCTTGCTCAAATGCTCACCCCTGTGCACATGCGCACCCCTGCACGGGCCCGCTCAGCCTGGGTGACCCTCCAAATTCTAAGACCTCTCATCTCAGGCACAGCAGATGTCACATGGCCAACATCCGTGTGAACCGGGGACTTTACATTGGTAAGGGCACAGAAACTAATGCTGACCCAAAGGCCATTTTTCCTCCTCAGGGGGAAGGGAAGGCAGGAGGGAGGGGAGGAGGGGGGAGGGGGGAGGGGAGGAGGGAAGGCAGGGGGGAGGGGAGGAGGGAAGGCAGGGGGGGGGAGGAAGGGAGGAGGGGAGGAGGGGAGGAGGGGAGGAGGGGAGGAGGGGAGGAGGGGAGGAGGGGAGGAGGGGAGGAGGGTAGGCAGGGGGGAGGGGAGGAGGGAAGGCAGGGGGAGGGGAGGAAGGGAGGAGGGGAGGAGGGGAGGAGGGGAGGAGGGGAGGAGGGGAGGAGGGTAGTCAGGGGGGAGGAGAGGAAGGGAGGAGGGGAGGAGGGGAGAAGAGGAGTCACCCGTCAGCTGACTGTGATCACTCTCTCAGCGAGGAGAGGCGAAGGACAGAAGGGTTCTGTGAGTGGACACCACTGAGGGACAGCGCTGCTGCGGGCCGCCGGACCTCCTGCCGTGACCGCAGGAGGCACACAGGAGACCCAGGCGCAGGTTGCTCTGGGGGGTGGAGCGTCCGGCTGCTCCCGAGGGATCTTACGTCAGATCCACACAACCCACTCGGCGCGTTACCCACCCGAGGGCCATTTGCTAAGATCACCCCGCTGACGCTTCCTCCACCCGCACGTCTAACTGTGGCCCAGAAAGCTGCGCTGTGAAAAGCTCTTGGGTTTATTCTCACACTCTAAATCTGCACGACTTTGCAGAGAAAGGCTGGGAACGAAAGGAACCTTCAGTCACATCCCTTCCGGCTGAGAACAGAGATGGTAAAGCACGGGGCGGGGGGGGGGGGGGGGTAGAAAAACACACCACTCCACCACGTGCCTGGCGCCTAACTCACCACCGCCCCACACGTTCTCAAGGAGAATAAACGGAAGCGTTCCTCACGTGAGAGTCCAGGCTGATGTCTAACGGCCCCAGGCCCGTGGAGGGGCGCGGCCTGTCCAGGGGCCTCGCCGGGCCAGGCACCCCCCCCCCCCCCGCCCCATCCGCAGACACCCCGAGCCGCCCTGCACGGCCGGCGGCGCTCACCTTGCTTCTTGAACAGGTTGCTCTGGACGACCTCGCTCAGGGACTGCACCTTCTGCTTCTGCAGCTTCACGGGAGGAATGCAGGTGTAGAACTCGTACAGGAGCTGGCTGAGGGGAGGGAGGGAGCAGTCGCACCCACCAGCCACCCGCCACCCCGCCGGGCCTGGGCTGGTCCCCCTGGGCCCCAGCCCCCATCCTGGCAGCATCAGGCCCATACTGAGCCTCAGAAGACACGCGGACGCGCTGCGGCGCTGAATAGTAACAGGACTGAGACGTGCACACCTGAAGGGGAATGACAGCCAACGACCCTGGCACTGACTGTGCCCCAGGGCCCCGCTGCTCATATGAAAACAACACAAGGTCTGCGTCTGCACACACGTATGCACGGCTACCTGATCTGCGTCTTTATGTGTGTATAAATGTATATGTGGCCTGTGGCTTTACTAATGTGTAAACATATATGCATTGTGTGTCTTTATATGTGTATAAATATATATATATATATGTGTGTGTGTGGTCCATGTCTTTATAGGTGTCTAAATGCATGTGTGGGTCTGTGTCTTTAAAGATTCAGCTTGTAAACACATAGATTCACGCTGACGTTCGGGAGAATGTGTGTCTTCTGGGAGCTCTCGGGGGATGGGGTCGGGGCTGGTAGGGGCAGCAGGAGCTCTCTCAATACCATCTTGGCGACTATCCTCTGATCCTCAAAGCATTTCAGTGAAAAAAGGTGGCTCCTAAACAAACTCTTCTATTCGTGTCATCTGAGACCTTCAGGAAATGTAAGGACAAGATGGCGTGCGTATACGGGACTCAAGACCTCTTACTCCCACGGCACCGGCTCTCCCAGAAGTTACCAAAATGGCCCAACAAAACTCACCGTGCAACTACAGGCGGCTCCCCTGGTGTGTCCTCCCCGGGCTGGCCTGTCCCTGGGCAAGTCCCTGGGCCTGTCCCTGTCCCTGGGCCTGTCCCTTTCCCTGTCCCCGGGCCCGTCCCTGGGCCTGTCCCTGTCCCTGGGCCCATCCCTGTCCCCGGGCCCGCGCCCCGACTCCCTCACAGGACAAGCAGCTGGAGGAGGTGTGAGTGGTTCTCACCTGAGCAACTTCGCGTCGAAGACCGTCTCCACGTCGTGCAGGACGGACGGGATGTATTTCAAAGCCGCCACCTGCGTGGGACGTGAAAGACACAGTGAGGTGATGGCCACA
Source organism: Dipodomys spectabilis (assembly GCF_019054845.1). Classification (NCBI taxonomy): domain Eukaryota; kingdom Metazoa; phylum Chordata; class Mammalia; order Rodentia; family Heteromyidae; genus Dipodomys; species Dipodomys spectabilis. The sequence goes on along the minus strand of NW_024871301.1, from coordinate 12,700 downwards.
CGGCTTATGGCCAGCTCAGGTCACGGAGCCCCGCCTGAGGCCCCGACACCCCGGAACGGCGCAAGACCAGGGAGCGCCCGGCTCGACCTCCACCCTCGAGGGGGCCGCAGGCCGGGCAGCGTGGCCACAGCCTGGACACGGTGTATGTCCACACTCAAAGTCTGTCTCCATGTCTTCTCAGCCACCGGCTTAGTCCAGACAGCCTTGGAGTTCATGTCTGCAGAATGGGGAGACGAAGGTCCCCATTGGCTGTTTTTTGAGCAGTTTATTGGAGATAAAGGTCTCATGGACTTTCCTGCCCAGGCTGGCTATGATCCATGATCCTCAGATCTCAGCCTCCTGAGTAGCTAGGATTGCAGGCGTGAACTACCGGGGTCTGGTTGACTTGGTGATTTTTATTCTTTTCCTTTCTCCATGTTCCAGGTAACTAGAGCTATTGTCTCTTAGCAACCAGACACAAATAACACTTCTTTCTTCCGGAATATCTTAGTTGTGCTAGCCATACCCAACTAAGCTTCCTAGTGAAAAACGATTAGGACTGTTTTCTGAGAATGAGCAGACGGCACGCTGAACACCGTTAATAGATTATCTGCTTCATTACTGCCTGCAGGGGAAATGCTTTTCTAGATTAAGAACCTCAGTCTCGAGAACACGGTAACCAGCGCACAGACCAACCGGGCCGCGGCTCTCCGAGCCCCAGCCCCAAGGCCCTGGATCCGATGACAGCCTCGCTCAAAAACTACTTTTCCTGAATTCGCCCCCTCTTTCCTCTCATTATGATTCCCAAATGTCCACATAATAATGTGTTTGATATCAAAGAAAGTTACGCCAATAATGTGTCAGAATGGAAATGCCAGGCTGGTGATTCCTCATCCTAGATTCTGAGGGGGCAGACATCACAGGGGGAGGCCAGCCTGGGCAGAAAAGCCCAGAAGACCCTGCCTCAGCCACCGCTGGGCGCAGTGATGGGATCCTGCCAGCCCAGTGCCAAAGGACACGCAAACAGGAGGACTGCAGTCCAGGTCAGTGTGGGACAGGCAGGGGGTCTTGAGGGGTAGAGCACCTGCCTAGCAAGCATGAAGGTGAGCCATTCAAACCCCAGCACTACAACAGACAGAGACAGAGAGACAGAGAGAGACAGAGACAGAGAGACAGAGACAGAGACAGAGAGACAGAGAGACAGAGACAGAGAGACAGAGACAGAGAGACAGAGACAGAGACAGAGAGACAGAGAGACAGAGACAGAGACAGAGACAGAGAGACAGAGACAGAGACAGAGAGACAGAGACAGAGACAGAGAGACAGAGAGACAGAGACAGAGAGACAGAGACAGAGACAGAGAGACAGAGAGACAGAGACAGAGAGAGACAAAGAGAGAGACAGAGACAGAGACAGAGACAGAGACAGAGACAGAGAGACAGAGACAGACAGAAACAGAGAGAAACAGAGAGACAGAGAGAGACAAAGAGACAGAGACAGAGAGACAAAGAGAGAGACAGACAGAGAGACAGAGACAGAAGGAGATAGAGACACAGAGAGAGAGAGAGAGTTTCCTGATTAGAAAGCAAGCAGAAGAAAGACGTTTGTGTGGTTTATGTGTGTGTAACTATAAGGTTCTCTGTAGGGTGAGCTGCTCTGTTAGCCCAAGATGGACAGACATTTTAGCTGATCTGATCAGATGACCTTACAGGAAGCCATAACAAACTCATCTTTGTAGCTGGGTGCCAGTGGCTCACACCTGTAATCCCAGCTACTCAGGAGGCTGAGTTCTGAAGATCGTGGTTCAAAGCCAACATGAGAGGAAAGTCCGTGAGACTCTCATCTCCAATAAACCATCAGAAAACCAGAAACGGCTCAATGGTAGAGTATTTGCCTTGAGCTGAAGAGCTGAGGGACAGCACCCAGGCCCAGAGTTCAAGCTCTAGGACCGACAACAACCACAACAGCAAATTCACCTTGGCCCACTGTGGTTCCCCCATACCGCGATCTATGTGCATGAAACACAGTCTTTTTAAATGAAAAACTCGCAACTATATTTCGCAGCTCTTGGGTTGCTTTCCCTGTCGTTTGTTCGTATATTTTTCCCCCGTTGTTCTTTTCGGTGATTTTTTTCCTCGCTGCTTTGTGAAGTTTTCTTGGCAGCACCCACGTTCACCCTCTTGCAGGAGCGCGTTTTGGAAGGATTTCCTCTGCTTCCTCCGCTGTGTCTTGTGGCTCTGGCTCTGTGTATCATCTCTCTCCTTCCTTGTGCAGAAAGGTTTTAATTTGCAAGCTGTCAAATGTGTCAGACCTTTTCTTTATAGCTATTGGATTTCGTGCCTACAGATCTATTCATTATTCATTCCAATCCAGATGATCTGAGAAAACACACCTTCCTGGAGCCGTTCCCTGGGCCCTATTGGGACGGGGCAGGTCCGCTGCCAGGGAAGGAGGGTGGCAGGAGTAATGGGGAATGGCCGGTCAAGACAAAGGCAGAAGCAAGCCGGCGTGCCGTGTGTGAGGTGCAGAACTTCCCGTGACAGGTAGCAAGGAACCGTGGCACACGGCGGCGCTCCGGGCAGCTCCGGCACCGGGGGCTTCCTCTCCCAGTTGGTCAGGGAGCATCTTCATCCCGAAACCAAGGAGAAGCAGCAACACTGGTGCCGAGGAAGGGGCGGGAACGGCTGCACGCGGGGCCGGCTGGAAGTGGGGCGTGGGGAGCCCTCTCTCTTCCTGACCACGGAGCTGCTCTTGTCCAAAGAGGAAACCCACACAACAGCGGGAAAGGAAAACCCTCCAGCACCCCCGAACAGGGACGCGCGTATTCCTCCTTCCTCCGTGCAGATAGCGCCGGCAGGTGTCGGCCTCGCCGGAGAGTCCTGTCCTCGGGGACATGCAGTGCTGTTAGCAGACGGGCGGTGGTCAGGGGAGGCGGCCTGGGTGCTCCTTTAAGCCGACCGTGCCATCCCGCGGGGGCATTTGTGAAACACGGGGGTCTTGCAGAGACTGGCACAGGGCCGTCGGTGCAGGGCCACCGTCCGTCTGCCGCAAGCTCACACGTGTCTGCCGTGGGCCTCATCGGTGCCCAGAGCTCTTCTGACCACAACTCCATCCACTCCTGGGGCATAAAGAGCGCTGACCAGGAGGTAAGAGGCCTGGGTGGACTCGAGGTCGGGGCAGCACCCCCCCCCCCCCGGCTGGGCAGGTGGAATCGGAGCCAGTGTGCTGCCTCAGGCAGACTCCCGGAGCCCCGGCCGCGCAGGGGAGCCGAGCCGAGCCCAGAGCTGCTCTTCCCACCCTCTTTGAACTACTGGCTGTCAGCTCTCCACCAAGACCCAGCAATAAAGGGAGCCGCGGGAGGCTCTTCACAAGGCCTGCTGGGCCTCAGAAGTCAGAAAAACAGCTCACTCCCACACCGGGCCGGGCTGAGACTTGAACCTGACCTGCTCCCCTCAGAACTCACCAGGAGGACGCCGGGGAGGGCTTCCGGTGACCTGCCACCCGTGGGAGGCTCCGGGGAAGCAGAAATGCCTGCCCCCCCCCGTGTCCCTCCCCCACGCCAGCCGCGGAGGCCTGACCAGCAGATCCCGGCTGCTGCGCTCTCCCGCCCCACACAGCCCCCACCCCCTGCCCCCCATGGTTAGGACCGCAAATGACCCCTAGCCCCCAAGCCTTGTGTCGCAGGGAGGGGGAAGGGGCGCACGCTTACTTGGATAAATGAAGTCAGGCCTCCGTGCATTTCCGATACTGCTTGAACTACTTCTCGTCCTCTAATTCCACGTGGGCCAAAGGGTGAACCAAGGCCCAGGAGGCAGAAATGACCAGGCCCAGGCCCCTGAGAGGGGGCCCGGCTCAGCCCCCGGGCTCAGGCCCGCGTCGAGTCCGGGGTGCGCGGACGGCCCTCCGCATGCTCACCTCTCCTGACCCGGACCTCCCCCCACCCCGTCCCGGCGTCCTCCGAGAGCGAGCCCGGCTGCACAAATGAGAAACACCTGCCTGTGAATCCCTTCCCCACAACTTGGCAACAAGCGTGCACATCGGTGCAGAGCGCACCCTGGGCTTTATGTAAATCCCCACGCTAAATTCGGTCCTTAGAGCGAATTACTCGGGAGATGAAACCCTTTCGGAGGCTCCGGGATGGAAATCCAGGAGACGTGAGCGGCATCATCGGGGTGAGGCCGGCAGGAAGAACGCTGTCCGCCAGGCAGCAAGAAGCCGGCCACAGGGCCTCAGCCTCCCGGGGCCTCAGCCCGGCCACAGGGCCTCAGCCTCGCTGGGGGCCTCAGCCTCGCTGGGGGCCTCAGCCCGGCCACAGGGCCTCAGCCTCGCTGGGGGCCTCAGCCCGGCCACAGGGCCTCAGCCTCCCGGGGCCTCAGCCCGGCCACAGGGCCTCAGCCTCACTGGGGGCCTCAGCCTCGCTGGGAGCCTGCCTGCCTCCGCTCCGGGCCTCCCTCCAGGTGAGGTCAGAGGAAGCGTAATATCCTGCAGCTGTGGGGGCACCGTGCTGACCCTGGAACTGCTCCTCCCCCTCCTCCCTCTACCTTCCTGTCTCTCCACCCCTCCCCTCCCCGGATTCCTGTCCACACAGCAAAGCAGCCGGGGAACTCCAAGTAGCTCTGAGATGGCGCTCCCCTGCCCGCCCCTGGACCTTCTGCGTGGCGGCGCCCCCTCCGCATTTCTGCTCCTTTCCCCACCTCGTCCCGCACCTACCACCAGCTGCCTCCTTCCCCTCTGTTCTCCATTTCTGCTTCTCCAACTGTGCCGGCCTTGGGGCCTCTCTCTCGGCAACTGGTCAACCTCAGTGCGTCCCACCCACCCTACAGCCCCGTGGCGCCAGGCAGGGCTGGAGCAGGCCCAGGTGTCCCCAGTGCGGTGGAGACCGGGCGTGGCTCCAGGTAGCTCTCCTTACACAGTGGTAGGGAGCACCGTACGGGAAAGGGGGAAAGGCTTTCCTTACGCCGGAACTGTAAGGTTGCAGTCCCAACTAAGCGTGTCCCAGGACAGCCAGTGCCCGGGGACTGTGCAGAGACCCAGGGGCCGGGAGGGGGGAGAGGGGGGTGCGGCTGCAGCACAGTCCTCTTCAGGGGTAGTGGTTGGAGCACAGTCCTCTTCAGGGGTAGTGATTACAGCACAGTCCTCTTCAGGGGTAGTGATTGCAGCACAGTCCTCTTCAGGGGTAGTGGTTGCAGCACAGTCCTCTTCAGGGGTAGTGGTTACAGCACAGTCCTCTTCAGGGGTAGTGATTACAGCACAGTCCTCTTCAGGGGTAGTGATTGTAGCACAGTCCTCTTCAGGGGTAGTGATTGCAGCACAGTCCTCTTCAGGGGTAGTGATTGCAGCACAGTCCTCTTCAGGGGTAGTGATTGCAGCACAGTCCTCTTCAGGGGTAGTGATTACAGCACAGTCCTCTTCAGGGGTAGTGATTGCAGCACAGTCCTCTTCAGGGGTAGTGATTGCAGCACAGTCCTCTTCAGGGGTAGTGATTGCAGCACAGTCCTCTTCAGGGGTAGTGATTGCAGCACAGTCCTCTTCAGGGGTAGTGATTACAGCACAGTCCTCTTCAGGGGTAGTGGTTGGAGCACAGTCCTCTTCAGGGGTAGTGATTACAGCACAGTCCTCTTCAGGGGTAGTGGTTGGAGCACAGTCCTCTTCAGGGGTAGTGGTTGGAGCACAGTCCTCTTCAGGGGTAGTGATTGCAGCACAGTCCTCTTCAGGGGTAGTGATTGCAGCACAGTCCTCTTCAGGGGTAGTGATTACAGCACAGTCCTCTTCAGGGGTAGTGGTTGGAGCACAGTCCTCTTCAGGGGTAGTGATTACAGCACAGTCCTCTTCAGGGGTAGTGGTTGGAGCACAGTCCTCTTCAGGGGTAGTGGTTGGAGCACAGTCCTCTTCAGGGGTAGTGGTTGCAGCACAGTCCTCTTCAGGGGTAGTGATTGCAGCACAGTCCTCTTCAGGGGTAGTGATTGCAGCACAGTCCTCTTCAAAGGTGGTGTCTGGAGCCCTCAGGAACACCTACCTCGGTGCTGGGTGACATTCTGAACGTCTTCCCAGAACAGCGGCTTCGTTCCAACTCCACTGCTAACCGGTCTCCACGCAGGGACAGCGTGGAGGGAGGCTCACTCCTTGCACCGTCTGCAGACGGCTCTGTGGACGGCTACACTAGACAACCCTCTCTCCCAACTACCTCTAGTCTAACAAGAGACTCTCTCGGTCCAAAGGGGACCCAAGTTGTGGCGGTGAGAGTAAGTGTTACACAGGAACCCGTTTAGACACCTGCCTTCATCAGTCGGGCGGTTTTGACCTCCACAAGCCCTTCAGAGGTCATGTGAAAGAAGGCACTGCCATTCCATGGAGAGCAAATAACATGTCTCAGCCGGGCACCATGGCTCACGCCTGTCATCCCAGCTGCTCAGGAGGCTGACAGCTGAGGATCCTGTTTTAAAGCCAGCCCGGGCAGGAAACTCTGTGAGACTCTTACCTCCAGTTAAACACCAGAAGACCAACAGTGGAGCTGTGGCTGAAAGTGGCAGAGTGCTAGCCTCTGGACACGCCCAGGCCCTGAGTTCAAGCCCCACGACCGAGAAAAGGAGAAGTATGTCTCCTCCTTCCGAGTCCTCCCATCCCCCCCGGAGGCAGGCCAGGCCTCGGCTGCTCCAGACTGTGTAACCAATCCCAGGGAAGGCAGACGTGTTCCCAGCATGCCGCGGGCCGGGGGAGGCCCAGGGGAGACGCACCTGTAAAAGGATGGTGGTTTTGTGCTGGCTCTTCATCAGGTTGTTGATGGACTCAAAGAGGCGTCTCATGGATTCTTCAAACTCCGTCTGCTCTTTGCCTTCGTAAAGCCTGGATGGAAGAGAACATGCCGGCGTCATTCCTCCCCAACCAGTAGGGCCAGGCCAGCCCCAGCCTTCGCGTGAATGTGAGAGGGACGGGGACGGGAGGTGGGGGATGGGGGACGGGGGTGGGGGACGGGGTGGGGGACGGGGTGGGGGATGGGGGATGGGGGACGGGGGTGGGGGACGGGGGTGGGGGATGGGGGATGGGGGTGGGGGATGGGGATGGGGGACGGGGATGGGGGACGGGGGATGGGAGACGGGGGTGGGGGATGGAGGTGGGGGATGGGGGATGGGGATTGGGGACGGGGGTGGGGGACGGGGGTGGGGGACGGGGATGGGGGGCGGGGGGTGGGGGACGGGGATGGGGGATGGGGGTGGGGGATGGGGGATGGGGGACGGGGATGGGGGACGGGGGATGGGGATGGGGGACGGGGGATGGGGGTGGGAGACGGGGACTGTGGATGGTCCGGGTCGGCCAGGGGCGCCGCAGGGACTCCCGCCCCGGGGCCTGGAAACACCTTCCTCCACAAACAATCAGGGCCCTGAGTCCGGCCAGCCCCAGCGGTCCCCAGACAACCGTGGCACATCCACAGCGAATCTGGGCCACCCAGTGTGGAACACAGGGAAGAGCGCTCCCTGCACTCCCACGGAGCCCTCCTGTCACCCATCACGTGGCCGCCCACGTGGGTAGGGCCTTCCCCAGACGAAGCCTGCTCCCCGTCCCCCACCCCTGCCCCATGGGTCAGGCCTCGCTGCTGACCCCAGCCCCCCCAGCCCGCCTCCCCATCTTCCCTCCCCCTTTCTCCGGCACTTGTCCATCCACAAGGATGGAAGGTCTCCAGTAATGTTTTTAGCTGAATGACCGGCCCTTCTTCCATAAAGGAA